>NW_024401208.1:0-76494 GCF_905171765.1 Bufo bufo
AACTGTCAGGGGAAAAGTCCCCATACACATTAGACTCATTATTGGGTCCAACAACAAAAGGCAAAAGAATAAGGTGTATGGGGACCTTTACTGCCATGGACATCTACTGTCAGGGCCAGGAAGGCTTACTGCTCAGCAGTGTACATGTAAGCAGATACACTAGTTACATCACCCATGAAAAAGTGATGAATGAAAGATGTACTACTGCTTAATTCCTACTATAAAAAAAAAAGATTGTTACTTTTACCAGGGTTGTGCTTTATTACGTTTCTCAAAGCTTCCAGGGCCATTTCAACCTTCTGTAATCTTTCTCCATGCTGTTCGGACTCCACTTTTCCAGTTTGGGTCATGGCCATGAGTGTATGAAGGTACTGTGCTTGGGATCCAATGTAATCGAGGAGACTAGCTGCAAAAGCTTTTGGTACCTGTGTATGAATTAAATAACTGAATAATCCAGAGCTACATGCAAATTCCAACAAGAAGTTTGTAGTTTATTAAAGGGGTTTTCCGAGACTTACATATTGATGACCTATCCTTAGAAAATGCAAAATACATAAACCAGCACCTTCAAACTATATATAAAGAGATTCCAGATGCATTACTGCTATACTTTCTATATGAAAATTAGAAACTCTTTGCACATATTTTTTATCAAGAAAATGTCCTTGTGGGTCTTTGAATTGCAGCCATGGTAGTGTGCACCTGCAATCTTTTTATACGTAGTATTGAGGTGCTGGTCCAACTCTCTTTTGCATTATACATTTGGGGGAGTGGCTTCCCCTATTTAAACCGTGCAATCTGCCTGGTGCTTTTAAATCAGAGTAGCCCATAGCTGTATTCTACATTGCCCTGAAATTTGTAGGCCAAAGACTGATGAGGCCCCGATGCTTGGACAAGCGATGTGTACTGTATATTGGATGTATTTGGTATTACAGCTCAATACCATTCCCTTGAATGGGACTCAAATTCACACATGCATGTGACTGATAGATGTGATGTTACACACTGAGGAAGTGGCTGCAGTGCTCACCTGAGCAACGCAACCCCTTTCAACAGTTAATTGGCGGTTATGCTGAGAGTCGGACACCCACCGATAATATAATGACTTATTCTGAGGATAGGTCCCTAATATACACTGCTCAAAAAAATAAAGGGAACACAAAAATAACACATCCTAGATCTTAATTAATTAAATATTCTTCTGAAATACTTTGTTCTTTACATAGTTGAATGTGCTGACAACAAAATCACAAAAAAAAAAAATATGGAAATCAAATTTTTTAACCCATGGAGGTCTGGATTTGGAGTCACCCTCAAAATTAAAGTGGAAAAACACACTACAGGCTGATCCAACTTTGATGTAATGTCCTTAAAACAAGTCAAAATGAGGCTCAGTAGTGTGTGTGGCCTCCACGTGCCTGTATGACCTCCCTACAACGCCTGTGCATGCTCCTGATGAGGTGGCGGACAGTCTCCTGAGGGATCTCCTCCCAGACCTGGACTAAAGCATCTGCCCACACCTGGACAGTCTGTGGTGCAACGTGACGTTGGTGGATAGAGCGAGACGTGATGTCCCAGATGTGCTCAATTGGATTCAGGTCTGGGGAACGGGCGGGCCAGTCCATAGCATCAATGCCTTCATCTTGCAGGAACTGCTGACACACTCCAGCCACATGAGGTCTAGCATTGTCTTGCATTAGGAGGAACCCAGGGCCAACCGCACCAGCATATGGTCTCACAAGGGGTCTGAGGATCTCATCTCGGTACCTAATGGCAGTCAGGCTACCTCTGGCGAGCACATGGAGGGCTGTGCGGCCCTCCAAAGAAATGCCACCCCACACCATTACTGACCCAATGCCAAACTGGTAATGCTGGAGGATGTTGCAGGCAGCAGAACGTTCTCCACGGCGTCTCCAGACTCTGTCACATGTGCTCAGTGTGAACCTGCTTTCATCTGTGAAGAGCACAGGGCGCCAGTGGCGAATTTGCCAATCTTGGTGTTTTCTGGCAAGTGCCAAACGTCCTGCACGGTGTTGGGCTGTAAACACAATCCCCACCTGTGGACGTCGGGCCCTCATATCACCCTCATGGAGTCTGTTTCTGACCGTTTGAGCAGACACATGCACATTTGTGGCCTGCTGGAGGTCATTTTGCAGGGCTCTGGCAGTGCTCCTCCTGTTCCTCCTTGCACAAAGGCAGAGGTAGCGGTCCTGCTGCTGGGTTGTTGCCCTCCTACGGCCTCCTCCACGTCTCCTGATGTACTGGCCTGTCTCCTGGTAGCGCCTCCATGCTCTGGACACTACGCTGACAGACACAGCAAACCTTCTTGCCACAGCTCGCATTGATGTGCCATCCTGGATAAGCTGCACTACCTGAGCCACTTGTGTGGGTTGTAGACTCCGTCTCATGCTACCACTAGAGTGAAAGCACCGGCAGCATTCAAAAGTGACCAAAACATCAGCCAGGAAGCATAGGAACTGAGAAGTGGCCAGGTCACCACCTGCAGAACCACTCCTTTATTGGGGGTTTCTTGCTAATTGCCTACTGTCTATCCCATTTGCACAACAGCATGTGAAATTGATTGTCACTCAGTGTTGCTTCCTAAGTGGACAGATTGATTTCACAGAAGTGTGATTGACTTGGAGTTACATTGTGTTGTTTAAGTGTTCCCTTTATTTTTTTGAGCAGTGTATAAAGGGCCTCTCCAGGAACAAAGACTTTTCATCTAATGCCCTCAGCCTACCTTCGTAAATAGAAGATTCATACTTATCTGCTCTCTGCTGCACTTTTACAGTATGTTCTGGTCCCCAGACTGTTTACATATGGCGCTACATGGGCATGGTCACATGCTCTGCTACAGCCAATAACTGGCTTCAGCGGTGACGTGGCCAAAAGCAGCACATCGTCGCTCAAGCCAGCTGTTGGCTGCCGTGGAGCATGTGACCATGCCCAGGCGGTGCCGGATGCACACAGTCCAGGGACCGGATACTTAACTTTCCAGCAGGGGGCCTCCAGACACTCCACGGCACGTCCATGGTCCCACGCTGCACTGACCTCCTGACGTACACACGCCGTGACCTGACGCGCTGTGTGACGTCAGGTCCAGAGCAGCGCGGAACAATAGAGTGTCAGCGGCGCCCCTGCTGGAAAGGTAAGTTGCTGACAGCGAGGGGGTGGGGGCGCGACTAAGGCCAGGCTCCCGGAGTGCACAGCGTCATAGCAACCAATGATGCTGTGCACTCCGGGTGTCAGGAGGAGGGCAGGCTGCATGGACAGGCACAGCTCTGGGTGCTGGGACAGAAGCTCTGTGTGGTAGCTGCAGCTCCAGCTTGCAGGGGGTGTGTCCTCGAGATCCCAGGATAATACAAGAAAGAAAGCACAGGTGCCCATAAGTAGTGCCAGCCAGGGTGCCCACAATAAAAAAAAAGGCTGTCACAGTGCTTCTATGACTAGTGCCAGTTTGTGTCACCATTTATGATGGTAGCTAGAGCACCCTTCTGTATAGTGCCAACCAGAGTGCTCTTATGAATGACTCCAACCTGAGAATCACAATGAATAGTTCCAGTCAAAAGGCCACCAGGAACAGTGCCCCCACAGTAATCTCATCAATAGTGCCAGACACAGTGCCCTCATCAATAGTGCCAGACACAGTGCCATCATCAATAGTGCCAGACAGTGCCCTCATCAATAGTGCCAGACACAGTGCCATCATCAATAGTGCCAGACAGTGCCCTCATCAATAGTGCCAGTGGCAGAGATGATGCCACCGGGGTGGGGGGAGAGCTGATGCCACCAGGGTGGGGGGAGAGCTGATGCCACCGGGGTGGGGGGGGAGCTGATGCCACCGGGGTGGGGGGGGGAGCTGATGCCACCGGTGTGGGGGGGGAGAGCTGATGCCACCGGTGTGGGGGGGGAGAGCTGATGCCACCGGTGTGGGGGGGAGAGCTGATGCCACCGGGGTGGGGGGAGAGCTGATGCCACCGGGGTGGGGGGAGAGCTAATGCCACCGGGGTGGGGGGAGAGCTGATGCCACCGGGGTGGGGGGAGAGCTGAAGGCACCGGGGGAGTGGAGCTGAAGGCACCGGGGGAGTGGAGCTGAAGGCACTGGGGGAGTGGAGCTGAAGGCACTGGGGGATAGTGGAGCTGAAGGCACTGGGGGATAGTGGAGCTGAAGGCAATGGGGGATAGTGGAGCTGAAGGCACTGGGGGATAGTGGAGCTGAAGGCACTGGGGGGAGCTGATGCACTTGGGCTGATCGCACAGGGGGGAACGAAGGGTGTTGGGGACTGATGGCAGGGGGTCTTATGAGTTTTTATAAAGGAAAACAATCTATTAATTTATTTTTTCTTATTAGATTACTCGATTAATTGTAAAAAATTATCGATAGACTACTCAATTTCTAAAATAATCGTTTACTGCAGCCCTAAAATGAACAGTGGGCACTGACCTCAAGCTGGAATGTGGGCTGTTCATTATACACTCGTACAAAAATCTCCCCCCACAATGAGCTCCTTGGCGTGATCACTGAACACAAAATCCGCTCCATAGCTTTTATCACATTCCCCCTGCAAAAGAAAGTATAAATCTAAGTAAATTTTTTATCACATTGTGTATATTATAAGTCAATGAGTTTTCCTCATTAACTATTAGAAAAGTTTTATTTTTTATTTTTATAAAATATATATATTTTTTCTTACTCGTCTTGTCATGCTTTCTTGTTCAGATTCAAGAAATTCCAAAAGCTCAGCTCTGATACCATTGTTCCATATCAAGTAGGGGCTTTCTGTGTTACAGTTCAACATTTTGAGGATCTAGGATGTAAAAAATAACAGAATTGATATATACCATAAATATATCATATACCATCCCGCCTACATTTGGCAACCAAAGGTAGTAAGAATTATGTAACCAGCCTGCTTTGCTGTTTCTATGACTCCCATTCACTTCTATGGGAGCTACGGAAACAGGTAGCAGCTGGTGTGAGGATTGTGGATATTAGTATAGATCCTTCTTACTATACCTCTTCTGGAGATGACACCGAGAGTTTCCTGGCAACATAAGGAGTAAGCATCCCCACCAAGCTTTTCCGTACAGACGGATTTTCAGGGGTTACTTGATCGCCTATTAAATATCCCCCTAATCGGCTTAAAGCAAGAAGGCTGAGCTTGGCAAGACTGTTGGCAACTTCCTGTCAAACAGTGAGAAAGATGCAGTAAATCAGCATGCTGGGATAACGCAGGAAAGGACAATGTGGTTCTGACAACTTGTTTGCCACATATCATTTATCACAATAATGTCGGAACTTATTTCATATTATCTTCCGAACGATGAGCGTATAAAAATTTAGATTTTGTGGAAAGATAGAGACCTAACCTGGGATTGCAGGACTCCGGGACAAGCCGCTTAATCATTCACAGATGCTAATTACATGTTTGGTTATATTTTTGGGCTTGTAAGACTTACCATTGGTTAAATTCACATGTGGCAGATCTGTTGCAGAAATGTCTGCATCTAAAAAAATCCATTCTATACATGTAAAAAGGGTTGTTTCTGCAGGGTGTGCACAGGTTTCTGCAAGCCCTACTGAGCTTAAAGGGCTTCTGTCACCCCACAAAAGTCTTCTTTTTTTTTTTTTGGATAGTTACATTCCTTATAGCGCGATATAGGAGAATATAATCTTGTCACTTACTTTCATGCGACCGTTTCTTTAGAAAACGAAGTTTTATAATATGTAAATCCGGTCTCTACCAGCAAGTAGGGCGTATACTTGCTGGTAGCCGCAGCAGAAAACCGCCCCCTCGCCGTGTTGATTGACAGGGCCAGCCGTGATCTCCTCCTCCGGCCGGCCCTGTCAGTATTTCAAAAATCGCGCGCCTCTGTTCATTCGGCGCAGGCGCTATGAGATGAGGAGGCTCGTCTCCTCAGAACTCCCTCAGTGCGCCTGCGCCGATGACGTCTTCTCTTTCGGTGATGTCATCGGCACAGGCGCACTGAGGGAGTTCTGAGGAGACGAGCCTCCTCATCTCATAGCGCCTGCGCCGAATGAACAGAGGCGCGCGATTTTTGAAATACTGACAGGGCCGGCCGAAAGAGGAGATCACGGCTGGCCCTGTCAATCAACACGGCGAGGGGGCGGTTTTCTGCTGCGGCTACCAGCAAGTAGACGCCCTACTTGCTGGTAGAGACCGGATTTACATATTATAAAACTTCGTTTTCTAAAGAAATGGCCGCATGAAAGTAAGTGACAAGATTATATTCTCCTATATCGCGCTATAAGGAATGTAACTATCCAAAAAAAAAAAAAGACTTTTGTGGGGTGACAGAAGCCCTTTAAGATAGAAATGTATGCAACAAATCTGCTGGGTGTGAATATAGCGTTACAATGACAGAACTGCACTACTGTGCAATATTGTGATGTGGGTGATCAATATCCTGTAAATACTGTGCTGTAAAGCCCCCTTGAACTTTATTTTTAAAGACTATGAACACCTTCAGGGGCATTTTTATGATTGCACTGTACTCCTTTTGGGCTAAAAATCATTTTTTATTGGCCTTTATTAAAAACCCTGCTCATAATACATACATCATTATTACTGGACTTCTGGGGATGCATTAGAGCCAGTCAATAGAAAAAATAAAATAAAATCTCCACCTTGATCATTATGTTATTAATGGGAAATTATACCTGACTTCAGACTGGGTGGCAGCTTGTTGCAGACATCGTATCTGAGCAATAAAGAGTATAAAGAGAGATTATTAGTATACATACCTGTTGATTTGTGTCTTCATTCTTCTGAATACCACTTTCCTCCAACGTAAAGTCATAGTTGAAAGGATAAATAAGCAGGTGCCACAAAATCCCTGCATGGAACAAATGTGTTTGCAGAAAGAAATCAACTGCAAAGGAGCTGACACATTCCACGGCCAGTGAAGCCAGTCTCTGGACTTTCTGTGAAGACACATGTTAGATGTTTTAGGAGCACTGGACAGGGATCTTATTGGAACAAAATTGGAATGAAAGCTGATGTGCACCTGTACAATCCTCACTGGTCCTTGAGGCAGGACATGGATGAAAACACTGTGAGTAATGTTAAAGAGGACCTGTATCCTCTCCTGACATGTCTTAGTAACTACTTGCATTCCCCATGTAATAAAAATTCTGGAGCATCTATTCCTATGACTCTACAAAGAACCATTCCTTTATTATTACTTCTAGAAGTTTATGAATAAATTACTAGCAGTTTGCAAAGAAGGACCAGGTGGGAATGTATCTCTGCACAGTCTGACACTGGCAGCACTGATTGGACAGTGTCAGACTGTGCAGGGATACAACCCCCAATTGGACCTTTATTGCAAAATGCTAGCAATTCATATTTCTAGAAGGAATAATAAAGGAATCTCATGCACTTTGCTGGCACTGTATTACACTGCAGTTTTTCCTCATGAGAATTTGAGAGTAATCCACATTGTGTGCAGGTACCCTAAGAAGCACTTTAGCAGCGTCTTTCTAGTAAGTGTTGGGTTTTCAGAGCCTACTGTGCCACTGATAAAAAAATTTGACATGTTGCTACGGTATGTCTCAGAAAATTACTATAACTGCATGTATACTGTAATGAACAAGGCACACATCTTTACTATTGTACGTGGGTGGCGGGCTGGCATTCAGATGCCACAATAATGGGCTAGCTGTTTTTCCAGTGACTCAACCATGAAAACATGCACATTTTCGATGTGATGCCTACTTCAGGGACCTGTGCAATTTTTTGTATGTTCCCTGGGCAAAGTAAACATGGTGCAACAAGTTGAACTGGTATCCTACAAAAGGTAACACGAAGCACCTGCACAAAATCCCCAGAGACACAATCGTTAGTTATCTACACAAATGTCTTCATCATTGCTAGGGCAGTGATCCTCTTAGGCATAGTCTAGGGGTTCATTCAGACAACCGTATGTATTTTGCGGTCCGCAAAACATTCATGTGACATCCGTGATGCATACTTTTTTTGCAGATCCATTGTAACAATGCCTATCCTTTCTGCAAAACGGACAAGAATACGACATGTTCTAACTTTTTGAGGGACTACTGAATGGACACACAGATGTAGACAGTACACTGTGTGCTGTCCACATTTTTTGCGGACCCATTGAAATTGATCTGGAAAAAATGCGAATCTGATGTGCACCAAAAATACGCTTCTGTGAATGAATCCTAATCCAAGGCCTCTGACAGTAGTGGTCAGAAGTCTAGGGTAAAGGTCCCTCTACACAGGCTAACACAGCAGGCAATTATATGCCTGCTCATTACAAAAGGTGATTTTGTACATGCAGCAATCACATCATCTGTATGGGGAAAGAGAGATCACTGCTACAATCGCTTGTCCCCCATAAAGATTCAGTCTTTCTGTCCGACAGATCCCTGTTAACAGAACGATCTGCTGCCCAGAAGAGATGATTTAGGTAACCACATCAGTGATGTTTTCATCCGATGAACAAACGTTTGCTTTTAATGAGGTGATCAGTGGCACGATATGTTTCACGAACTTTGATGTTAAAGAGCAGAAATAAAATTGATCTTCCACAATATTACATCAATAAATCCACAAACCCACACACAGCAGAGTAAAGTTAGTGAAACTGACACTTACCTTGCCATAATAGAATACTCTACATATATCTTTAATGATGGTTGGCATCTCTATAATCTTCTCTCTGCACTCCTCAAATTGAGCTGCTACACTGAAACACTTGCATATACAGTGGGGGAAATAATTATTTGACCCCTCACTGATTTTGTAAGTTTGTCCAATGACAAAGAAATGAAAAGTCTCAGAACAGTATCATTTCAATGGTAGGTTTATTGTAACAGTGGCAGATAGCACATCAAAAGGAAAATCGAAAAAATAACTTTAAATAAAAGATAGCAACTGATTTGCATTTCATTGAGTGAAATAAGTATTTGAACCCTCTAACAAAAAAAGACTTAATACTTGGTGGAAAAACCCTTGTTTGCAAGCACAGAGGTCAAACGTTTCTTGTAATTGATGACCAAGTTTGCGCACATTTTAGGAGGAATGTTGGTCCACTCCTCTTTGCAGATCATCTCTAAATCCCTAAGGTTTCGAGGCTGTCTCTGTGCAACTCTGAGCTTGAGCTCCCTCCATAGGTTTTCGATTGGATTAAGGTCCGGAGACTGACTAGGCCACTCCATGACCTTAATGTGCTTCTTCTTGAGCCACTCCTTTGTTGCCTTTGCTGTATGTTTTGGGTCATTGTCGTGCTGGAACACCCATCCACGACCCATTTTCAGTTTCCTGGCAGAGGGAAGGAGGTTGTCGCTCAGGATTTCACGATACATGGCTCCGTCCATTTTCCCGTTTATGCGAATAAGTTGTCCTGTGCCCTTAGCAGAAAAACACCCCCAAAGCAAAATGTTTCCACCCCCATGCTTGACGGTGGGGACAGTGTTTTGGGGGTCATAGGCAGCATTTTTCTTCCTCCAAACACAGCGAGTTGAGTTAATGCCAAAGAGCTCTATTTTGGTCTCATCAGACCACAGCACCTTCTCCCAGTCACTCTCTGAATCATTCAGGTGTTCATTGGCAAACTTCAGACGGGCCTGCACATGTGCCTTCCTGAGCAGGGGGACCTTGCGAGCCCTGCAGGATTTTAATCCATTGCGGTGTAATGTGTTTCCAATGGTTTTCTTGGTGACTGTGGTCCCTGCTAATTTGAGGTCATTAACTAACTCCTCCCGTGTAGTTCTAGGATGCTTTTTCACCTTTCTCAGAACCATTGACACCCCACGAGGTGAGATCTTGCGTGGAGCCCCAGAGCGAGGTCGATTGATGGTCATTTTGTGCTCCTTCCATTTTCGAACAATCGCACCAACAGTTGTCACCTTCTCTCCCAGCTTCTTGCTAATGGTTTTGTAGCCCATTCCAGCCTTGTGCAGGTCTACAATTTTGTCTCTGACATCCTTGGACAGCTCTTTGGTCTTTCCCATGTTGGAGAGTTTGGAGTCTGCTTGATTGATTGATTCTGTGGACAGGTGTCTTTTATACAGGTGACTAGTTAAGACAGGTGTCCTTAATGAGGGTGACTAATTGAGTAGAAGTGTCTAACCACTCTGTGGGAGCCAGAACTCTTAATGGTTGGTAGGGGTTCAAATACTTATTTCACTCAATGAAATGCAAATCAGTTGCTATCTTTTATTTAAAGTTATTTTTTCGATTTTCCTTTTGATGTGCTATCTGCCACTGTTACAATAAACCTACCATTGAAATGATACTGTTCTGAGACTTTTCATTTCTTTGTCATTGGACAAACTTACAAAATCAGTGAGGGGTCAAATAATTATTTCCTCCACTGTATGTCCACACACCTGGAAAAAATCATTAATACTCTATTAGTACTGACTGAACTCACCATTCTAGGGAACAGGAGGAATTAAATTTGCCGTTCTAATGTACATACTGTGCATCAGAAGCATACATATATTTTATGGGTACTTGCACCAAAACTTAGTATACCGCACCCCCCAATCCCGATTTTCTGACTAATTTACAATTTATTTATTTTTTTGGAGTGGAGTCATCTATTTTATTCAACGTCTAGGTAGGGTAAAGCGTAACGTGCTTCATAAATATGCTGCTCTTTGTGAACACAGTAGGGAAAAGTCACTGTCACATTTGACCAAGACAGCTGATGGGTTAAATGTCTGTGATTGTGTGAAACAGCAGTCAACTACTTGTTATGGAGCTCGCTCCACTCCGGACAGGCATCATCATTAAAACGAGATTTTTGTGAAACTCACCTGTAAAATCTCTTTCTCGCATAGTTCATTGGGGGACACAGGACCGTGGGTATATGCTGCCACTAGGAGGCGACACTAGGCTGAAAAGTGATAACTCCTCCCCTGCCGGCTATACCTACTCTAGCCTGGAGAGAGCATATCAGTTTGTGCCAAAGCAATAGGAGTAGGAGAAAAAAAACCATACGGTAAACAACCAAATAACTGACTAATGCCAGTCGGATAGAACCAGAACTGAGGGCCATACCGGCTCCTCAACGCCAGCATTTAGGGCAAACAGAAATTACTGGGTGGGAGCTGTGTCCCCCAATGAACTAAGCGAGAAAGAGATTTTCCAGGTGAGTTTCACAAAAATCTAGTTTTCTCGCTTGTATCATTGGGGGACACAGGACCGTGGGACGTCCTAAAGCAGTCCACGGGGAGGGAAACAAACCACACGCCCATGGAGAAAAAACGACCTCAAGGACGCGTAACCCACTGCCGCCTGCCAGACCTTGCTGCCTGGAGCAGCAGCCGCCCGTAGGAAGACACCCGGGAAAACTAGGTGAACGTGTGCCCGGAAGACCAAGATTCTGCCTTCTACGACTGGAAAGCTGCTGCATGACGGAGATAAATCAGAGAAACGCTGGTCAGGTGGGCCGGGAGCAGAACGCCCAAGTAGCTGTTAAACGGATAAACCTGGAAAACAGCCCTTGGAGGCAGTCAGCTTTGACAAAGACCTCCAGGACAAAATTGGTAAAAGTCCGTATAGCAGAAAGCGCTAGTCATGGACAAGCAAACCTCGGAGGCCAAATCACATGGCTGAAAGAGAGCTAGGTTTGTAGAATGCGAGGGAGAAAGAAGAGAAATCCATGTCTGTGAGGAGGTGGAAGGGCGACTACCTCCTGCAAAGAAGGAGGATACTGGGCGGAGCACTGCCTTATGTTCCTGCTAAAAGAAAAAGGTACGAACAAGAAGGCGTATTAACTCCGAAAACTGCCACCAAAACGCTGGCTCGTGGCCGCAACTGTGGGAGTAGAACTAAAATCCAGGTCCGCCGGATCCTCCTCTGGCCAAGAGAACGCTCCCTAGGAAGCGGAATATTGGTAGACCAATGTCCTTACAGCTGTAGGGGCTTGTGGTGAGAATTCTAGCGAGAAAAGCTGCTTGAGAAACCACAGAGAAAAAAACGCCTGAGCCGGGAATGTCCTGCTGCAGGCCAAAGAACCAATACCTCGCAGAAAGGTAAAGGCAAAGCCAATGGGAGCATCATCGGTGATGGGAAGCCCCGTCAGTGACCCTAAATTCACCATGTGTCAACCCTGCCTGGAAAGGCGGATGAGTGGCACAAAGATGAGAGAAAAACTCTTGCCGGGTGGAGTGCGAATACGACATCCAACACCTCCACCATTCCAGAGGAACCCTGGGTGCGTGGAAAAAATGGAGATGGGCTTCCAGAATTGTACGACCCATGGCAACTGGACAGCCAGACAGAGGAGGGACAGGGAAGGAAAAGTGTGTTCCCTCCCAGGGACGAAACCCTTAATAGCGGTGAAAAGGCGTGACGGACACACGCTCTAGCCATCATGGGAGACTCAGTCCACCACTGTAATGAGCAGTGAAAGAATGACCACCGTTGGCTTGGGGTGACGTAGACATTATTCATATCAGAAGAGAGGTAGCACCGATGGTGTCACAGCATCAACCATTAAAAATCCAAGTCCCGCTTATAACGGCAACCTAGTGGTTGACGAGTGCCGCAGGGACTAAGCCACCCAGTAGAACGCACTCGAAGGTAGGTGCTGATCAGCAATGGCAATTACGCCATCGCCACGCATGAGTTGACTACAGAAGGACAACAGTTGCCAGAGCAACAGGCACTCATAGGTAGTGTAAACCAGAAAGAGGCCAGAGCTAAAGCCCATTGCCTCCGAGACTGACGCTCTACAGAATCTATAGGTAATACAATACTCCGCCTGAAGATGAGGCCATACAAGGGAAGCCACAAGAGTAATGCTAACGCCATACTCCAGCAGAGGAGGAGGCCACACCGTAGAGGTCGCCGATTCCAGTTTCAGAAGAATCCGTCACCTAATACATACAGACAGTACTGTGCCTAGTGGAACTGCAATTCCGCCACCTGAATAACTGAACCCCCCCTCCGGAACTAACCCCTCCAGGGGGCGGGTTTTTGCGTGATCCTAAGGGAGGAAGGGTGGGAGTGCGAAGGTGAGCCAGGAGGAAATATGCCCTGCTCTGGCCCGCTCGTGCGCAGTTCCACCTCTCAGCCTCTAGCCCATGGCTGTCGCAGGACGCGCCGGTATTGATATAACAACCAAACTACCCCAGGGTTGGAATGGAACTTCTAAAGGTCCACTTACTGGATTGCGCAGGCGGAGATCTATCAGCCAAACGACCCAGGAGGGTGGATTGGGAATTTCCAGAGGTCTTAAAAATTTCAGTTGTTCTGCACCGGCTTTGCGCAGGTGGAGCCCTATCGACCCAACGGCCTCAGAGGGCGGATTGGGAAACCTTCAGATCTACTCCACTGAATTTTTGCAGGAGGAGCATTATCAACCAAACGGCCCGGAGGGCGGATTGGGAATCATTCAGATGTACTCCACTGGATTTGCACAGTTGGAGCATCATCAACCAAACAGCCTCAGAGGGCGGATTGGGAATCCTTCAGATTTACTCCACTGGCTTGCGCAGGTGGAGCCATATCAACCAAACTGCCCGTAGGGTGGATTGGGAATCCTTCAGATGTACTCCCCTGGATTTTTAGCACCCAAACGGCCCCGGAGGGCGGATTGGGAACCCTTCAGATGTACTCCACTGGCTTTGCCCAGGTGGAGCACTATCAATCAAACTGCCCGTAAGGAGGATTGGGAATCCTTCAGATGTACTCCACTGGATTTTGCGCAGTTGGAGCATTATCAACCAAACGGCCCCAGAGGGCGGATTGGGAACTGTGAGAAACCCTCCACTATCCGGGACGGACACAGGCCCTGGGCATAGAGAGCTCGGTCTGTGAGGAGGGCAGGCCTGTATGGGCGCACTTCTTTATTTAAAAAAAAAATATATATATATTTATTTTTTTATTATTTAACCGGGTCAGGACCTAACCTCAAATGGACAAGGGGCAGGAAAGGCTGCATACTGCAATATTAAGGCACATCGTGCCTGCAGATAGAGACCCAGGGTAAGGGTAATCTGGTCACTGGATTAGGAAGGGTTAAACTGTCCAAGGACCGGGGCGGAGCCAGCTGGCTCCAGAGGAGAAATGGACCCGCCCCTCCATACTTGGGGGTGGAA
Source organism: Bufo bufo (assembly GCF_905171765.1). Taxonomy (NCBI): domain Eukaryota; kingdom Metazoa; phylum Chordata; class Amphibia; order Anura; family Bufonidae; genus Bufo; species Bufo bufo. The sequence goes on from NW_024401208.1 coordinate 14,105, forward strand.
GTTGCGGCCTAGAAGGCCGCAAAGCCGGGAACTAAAGTTTTATGCAGGCTGACCGGAACTCTCCGCCAGCCGAACACAGCGGTACCTGGATCTGTGCAAGAATGAGGCCACCTGTGCCCACTGGCCGCGGAAGCCCGCCCTGTGGGCCGGGAGAAAAACAGCATGGCCGGGAAGAAACCGGAAGGCCCGAATGAAGCCGGGGCCTAGATTTGTGGTGCCCGGCCGACTGGGATCTCCGCTCCGCCACAAACCAGGTCCGCCGGATCCGGGAAACGGAGGTACCCCGAACGGCACTAGCAGGCGCCAAGATTATACCTGCCAAAAAGGTACCGTGTTTGACCGACCGGGGAGCTCGCCTGGTCGGTCTGAGAAAAGGGGGCACGGAAAGGAGCGCAGCGGCGCCAGTTTCTGAGTGTCCCCTGCCCGATATGAGCCACGTTAGATCGGAGGGGGTGTAGAGGGAGAATCTAAAATGCAGCCGCCGGGTTTAGGATTAACCCCTTCATTACCTCTATGAGGTGATATGCGGCGACTGGTGGAGGACTCGCAGCCTCCTTAAAAAAGGGCCATGGTGTGAGGGGGACAGTAATATTCACCTGTCTTCATCTGTGGTCTTCACCCTTAGTCTTGTACCAGCAGGGCCACCCCACGACCACTGGCACCAGGCGTCCGGGCAGAGAAGGGCTGGAGAGGAGGTGGCCCTCTTTCTGGCAGGAAGCAGGGGAGCGAGGCTGCCCTGGTCCGCTTTGTCTTCTTGGGGGAGGCAGGGCGGTGGAACAAGCAACACCAGCCAGCCTCCCAGGGAGACAGGGACGCAAGCGTGCCTGTGCCCCATCCATGAAATCTGTGAAAAATAACAAAATGAAGAAAATCAAAAAAGGCCACCCTGCTAAGCAGGGAGGTCTGCCTCCTACGACACTAAGCTAAAAACTGATATGCTCTCTCCAGGCTAGAGGGGGTATAGCCGGCAGGGGAGGAGTTATCACTTTTCAGCCTAGTGTCGCCTCCTAGTGGCAGTAAGCAGCTATACCCACGGTCCTGTGTCCCCCAATGATACAAGCGAGAAAGACCCGACATCTGCCGTACTATTACGGCGGATGTCGAGAAGGAGTTAATAACTGGAAAACACTGTTATACACTTAAAGAGGTCCTTTCACTAGATTAAAAAATCTAAACTAACTATACAGGTTCTTCTCAAAAAATTAGCATATTGTGATAAAGTTCATTATTTTCTGTAATGTACTGATAAACATTAGACTTTCATATATTTTAGATTCATTACACACAACTGAAGTAGTTCAAGCCTTTTCTTGTTTTAATATTGATGATTTTGGCATACAGCTTATGAGAACCCAAAATTCCTATCTCAAAAAATTAGCATATTTCATCCGACCAATAAAAGAAAAGTGTTTTTAATACAAAAAAAGCCAACGTTCAAATAATTAAGTTCAGTTATGCACTCAATACTTGGTTGGGAATCCTTTTGCAGAAATGACTGCTTCAATGCGACGTGGCATGGAGGCAATCAGCCTGTGGCACTGCTGAGGTGTTATGGAGGCCCAGGATGCTTCGATAGCGGCCTTAAGCTCATCCAGAGTGTTGGGTCTTGCGTCTCTCAACTTTCTCTTCCCAATATTCCACAGATTCTCTATGGGGTTCAGGTCAGGAGAGTTGGCAGGCCAATTGAGCACAGTAATACCATGGTCAGTAAACCATTTACCAGTGGTTTTGGCACTGTGAGCAGGTGCCAGGTCGTGCTGAAAAATGAAATCTTCATCTCCATAAAGCTTTTCAGCAGATGGAAGCATAAAGTGCTCCAAAATCTCCTGATAGCTAGCTGCATTGACCCTGCCCTTGATAAAACACAGTGGACCAACACCAGCAGCTGACATGGCACCCCAGACCATCACTGACTGTGGGTACTTGACACTGGACTTCAGGCATTTCCCTCTCCCCAGTCTTCCTCCAGACTCTGGCACCTTGATTTCCGAATGACATGCAAAATTTGCTTTCATCCGAAAAAAGTACTTTGGACCACTGAGCAACAGTTCAGTGCTGCTTCTCTGTAGCCCAGGTCAGGCGCTTCTGCCGCTGTTTCTGGTTTAAAAGTGTCTTGACCTGGGGAATGCGGCACCTGTAGCCCATTTCCTGCACACGCCTGTACAGGGTGGCTCTGGATGTTTCTACTCCAGACTCAGTCCACTGCTTCCGCAGGTCCCCCAAGGTCTGGAATCGGTCCTTCTCCACAATCTTCCTCAGGGTCCGGTCACCTCTTCTCGTTGTGCAGCGTTTTCTGCCACACTTTTTCCTTCCCACAGACTTCCCACTGAGGTGCCTTGATACAGCACTCTGGGAACAGCCTATTCGTTCAGAAATTTCTTTCTGTGTCTTACCCTCTTGCTTGAGGGTGTCAATGATGGCCTTCTGGACAGCAGTCAGGTCGGCAGTCTTACCCATGATTGCGGTTTTGAGTAATGAACCAGGCTGGGAGTTTTTAAAAGCCTCAGGAATCTTTTGCAGGTGTTTAGAGTTAATTAGTTGATTCAGATGGTTAGGTTAATAGCTCGTTTAGAGAACCTTTTCATGATATGCTAATTTTTTGAGATAGGAATTTTGGGTTTTCATGAGCTGTATGCCAAAATCATCAATATTAAAACAAGAAAAGGCTTGAACTACTTCAGTTGTGTGTAATGAATCTAAAATATATGAAAGTCTAACGTTTATCAGTACATTACAGAAAATAATGAACTTTATCACAATATGCTATTTTTTTTTAAAGAACCTGTATAGATAGGCATTAAGCAGAGAGGCATGTAGGGCTGCAACGATTAATCGATAATATATAAAAGTTATCGGGAATAATCGTTATCGAATAATTTGTTGCTATGCGGGCGGGAGCGGGCGGGAGCGGGCGGTCAGGCGCTATGCCTGCGGGTCCTTGAACTTTAAATCAGCGCATCTTTATTACCTTACAATGAAGCTCCAGTAACGGGCAGAGTGGGCGGCAGCGTAACGTCACTCACTCACGTGACGCACCTGCTTCATTCATAAAGTGGGAGGAGCAGGCACGTCTCGTGAGTGAGTGACGTTACGCCGCCGCCCGCTCTGCCCGTTACTGGAGTTTCATTGTAACGTACTAAAGATGCGCCGATTTAAAATTCAAGTAAAAGTTACTGCCAGAATAGTCTACTGCTGTGAGCGGCGGGGCCGGGGCTGTTATGGGGAGGGGGATCTGTGCACTGTTATGGGAGGGGGATCTGTGGATGGCACTGTTATGTGGAGGGGGATCTGTGGATGACCCATATAGCATAAGATGCTATATAGTGTCATCCACAGATCCCCCTCCCCATAACAGTGCCATCCACAGATCCCCCTCCCCATAACAGTGCACAGATCCCCCCCATTAGTTGCTATGTCGCTGTGCGCTTCATGCCCCCGCATATCATAGCATATCATGAGATCATACGAGTGTATCACTGTACAGCAGCGGCGGCATGAAGCGCACGGCGCCATAGCAACCAAGGACGCCGTGCGCTCTGTTAGCGCAATTCATGCGCTTCTCCTTCTTCTTTGTGTGGTGCCAAATCAATTAGAAGTATAAGTATGTGCATGCCATACAGCTTTATAATGAGACCAGACACAGTAGGTGGTTTCATGAAAGCATCTTCTCATCTTCCCTGAGCAATGATAGAAGAGCAGGCGAGAGAGCCTTTTATTCACAGTACATTCACTTAAATAGCAGACATGACATCACAAAAGGGGTGTTCCTTAAGAAGAGACTATTGGCTCCTTAACCTGATAGGAGTGGTTTCACTGAGTCTATAGGTGTATTTGAAGACTGTAATGTAATCCCCTCTTCCCCCTCCCTCATTGACCTTCTCATACATATGGTTTGCAGCCATCTAGTGGACAGAAATGTGCACTACAGAATATTCTCATTATATATGCGTAAAATAATAAATCCTTCTCTCACAGCTCCTGCTGTCAGAAGGAATCCCGGCCGGGTTACCACGGACCGCTCTCGGCCGCGGAACACGGCCGTGTGCATGAGGCCTAACAGTGCCATCCACAGATCCCCCGCCCCATAACAGTGCCATCCACAGATCCCCCTCCCCATAACAGTGCCATCCACAGATCCCCCTCCCCATAACAGTGCCATCCACAGATCCCCCTCCCCATAACAGTGCCATCCACAGATCCCCCTCCCCATAACAGTGCCATCCACAGATCCCCCTCCCATAACAGTGCCATCCACAGATCCCCCTCCCCATAACAGTGCCATCCACAGATCCCCCTCCCCATAACAGTGCCATCCACAGATCCCCCTCCCCATAACAGTGCCATCCACTGATCCCCCTCCCCATAACAGTGCCATCCACAGATCCCCCTCCCCATAACAGTGCCATCCACAGATCCCACTCTCCATAACAGTGCCATCCACAGATCTCCCTCTCCATAACAGTGCCATCCACAGATCCCCCTCTCCATAACAGTGCCATCCACAGATCCCCCTTCTTATAAGGCCCCTTGCAGACGAGCGTGTCCGGATGCGTTCCGGCAAACCCACGCGAGTAGGTACCCAATTGCAGTCAGTTTTGACTGCGATTGCGTTCCGATGTTCAGTTTTTATCACGCGGGTGCAATGTGTTTTGCACGCGCGTGATAAAAAACTGACTGTGGTACCCAGACACGAACTTCTTCACAGAAGTTCAGGTTTGGGTTAGTTGTAGTGTAGATTGCATTATTTTCCCTTATAACATGGTTATAAGGGAAAATAATAGCATTCTGAATACAGAATGCATAGTACGATAGGGCTGGAGGGGTTAAAAAAAATTAATAAATAATTTAACTCACCTTAATCCACTTGTTCGCGCAGCCGGCATCTCTTCTGTCTTGTTCTGTGAGGAATAGGACCTTTGATGACGTCACTACGATCATCACATGGTCCGTCACATGATCCATCACTATGGTGATGGATCATGTGACGGACCATGTGATGAACGTAGTGACGTCATCAAAGGTCCTATTCTTCACAAAAGAGGACAGAAGAGATGCCGGCTGCGCGAACAAGTGGATTAAGGTAAGTTAAATTATTTATTTATTTTTTTTAACCCCTCCAGCCCTATTGTACTATGCATTCTGTATTCAGTATGCTATTATTTTCCCTTATAACCATGTTATAAGGGGAAATAATAATGATCGGGTCCCCTTCCTGATCGTCACCTAGCAACCGTGCGTGAAAATCGCACTGCATCCCCACTTGCTTGCGGATGCTTGCGATTTTCACGCAACCCTATTCATTTCTATGGGGCCTGCGTTACGTGAAAAACGCACAAAGAGGAGCATGCTGCGATTTTCACGCAATGCACAAGTGATGCGTGAAAATTACCGCTTATGTGCACAGCCCCATAGAAATGAATGGGTCCGGATTCAGTGCGGGTGCAATGCGTTCACCTCACGCATTGCACCCGCGCGGAAATCTCGCCCGTGTGAAAGGGGCCTAACAGTGTCATCCACAGATCCCCCTCTCCATAACAGTGTCATCCACAGATCCCCCTCTCCATAACAGTGTCATCCACAGATCCCCCTCTCCATAACAGTGTCATCCACAGATCCCCCTCTCCATAACAGTGTCATCCACAGATCCCCCTCTCCATAACAGTGTCATCCACAGATCCCCCTCTCCATAACAGTGTCATCCACAGATCCCCCTCTCCATAACAGTGTCATCCACAGATCCCCCTCTCCATAACAGTGTCATCCACAGATCCCCCTCTCCATAACAGAGCCATCCACAGATTCCCCCCCATAACAGTGCCATCCACAATTTGTTTTAATATGGCCTTTGAACATAATTTTTCAAGTAAAATCATATAAACCCCTTTTTTGTCATTTTTTTTTCTTTTCCCCCGATTAATCGATGATATTATCGACAACTAATCGATTATTCAAATACTCGTTAGCTGCAGCCCTAGAGGCATGGCTAAGGCTCAGTTCACACCTTAGCGTTTTACAGCGCGTTCCTACGCGCTGTAAAACGCTCGACAAGGAGAAACCAATGCTTCCCTATGGGAATGGTTCTCACCTGGGCGTTTTACAGCGCGTACGATCGCGCTGTAAAACGCCCGACGCTCACACAAGTACAGGAGCGTTTTTTTTGGGTGCTTGTCGCGCGTTCCCGTACATAGACTTTCGGGAACGCGCGACACTGTGTGTACACTTGTCTCTGTATGCGCGCTTGTAAACGCCCGTACAATCGCGCATACAGAGCGCTCCTTTCAGAACGCTCAGGTGTGAACTGAGCCTTAGTGTTAAAAGAAATTTGCTGCGGCATGCCGCTGATAGTACCCATCCTTAGTCATACCTCTCAACTTTTAAAAAGCCTTTCTGCTATATTATCTGCATCTATAAAGTTACTGTTCCATCTGTGGTGTTAAATCTGACTGCAGGTAAGACTTTTATGGCATATCCACAAGAGTCCAATAGATTCAGATCCCACCATGGTTCCCATAGAAGTAAATGGAGAGGGCAATACATGTGGGTTCACATCTCCATACACTACCATAGGCAAATGAATCTCTGTTCTCAAGACTTTTATGGTAAATCCACATTAAAATTAGAGATCGGAATACCCCTTTAAATGATGTCTGCACTGTATTGCAGGTTTACCCCATGGTTGCTACATGGGAATGTATCCTTAGTAACAGATTACCCATCTTTCATGATATTGCCCAGCTGCCTAACTGCTCCACTCAGCAACAGCAGAGGCTTAGAGGGAACATTGGTTGTTAACAGTAATTGCAGTGTCGCGATCCTCATTACACAGTGTACTCATAGCAGGTGGTTGTCATTACCAACAGGACAGCCTGTTGAATCGGGCCACATTGCATGTCATGGTTTACATTAGCATAGGATTGTTTTGGGTATCAAATTTTCGATACCCAATCGATACTTTTATCTGGTATCGACCTCGATACCGGGATTTGCCTTTTTTTTTATACTAGGCTTTGCTATTGCACAGTCTAGTATCAGAGAACATGGAGCGCGCTGCTCTCAGCGTGCTTCGTGTTCTCCTCAGCAGCACAGGGGGGAAGGAAGCAGTCTCTCCCTCCCCCCTGTGCCGCCACCACTAATGAGGAGAGAGGGGCGGGCGCACTGCGCCACCAATGAAAGTAAACGTTTAATACAAATTCAGAAGCTGCGATCAGCGGCAGTTAACCCCTCAGGTGCCGCACCCGCCTCCTGTATTAAATGTTAGTTATCAGGCATGCTCAACTTGCGGCCCTCCAGCTGTTGTAAAACTACAACTCCCACAATGCCCTGCTGTAGGCTGATAGCTGTAGCTGTTCGGGCATGCTGGGAGTTGTAGTTTTGCAACAGCTGGAGTGCCGCAGGTTGAGCATGCCTGTTAATTATCATTGGTGGGGCAGTGCGCCCTCCTCCCCAGTATTAAAATCATTGATGGCGCAGTGCGCCCCCTCCACTCTACCCCCCAGTATTAAAATCATTGGTGGCGCAGTGCGCCCCCTCCCCCCACTCCACAGTATTAAAATCATTGGTGGTAGTGGCCACAGGGTCCCCTCCCCCCTCTTCATTGGTGGTGTAGTGGCAGCTTCTGATCGGAGCCCCAGCAGTGCAATCGGTTACCATGGCAGCCAGGATGCTTCTGAAGCCCTGGCTGCCACGGTAAGCTCACTGCTGCTGTGTGCACAAAGCACAGGGCAGCAAGGAGAGTGTGAAGTAAAAAAAAAACAACCAAAATATTAAGTATAAATCACCCCCTTTCCCAATTTTACATATGAAATATATAAACAATAAAAAAATAAACATAGTACATATCGCCACGTCCGAAAAATCCAAACTATTAAAATATTTAAAAAATGTCCTATGTGGTGAACGCCATAACAGAAAATAAATAAATAAAAACTGCGTGATTCGCCATTTTTTTGTCATCTTGTTCCCCCAAAAAATAGAATCAGACTGTTCTATTATGGGCCGGATGTTCCATAAAATGCGGAATGCACAAGGCTTTTTTTGGTGTTTTATTTTTTTTTGCGTGGTATCGAATGGTATCAAGTATCGCAATACTTTTTTATGGTATCGAAACCAATCAAAATTATGGTATCGAAACAACCGTACATTAGCAGGGCTTCCTTCCCTGCATTCACAGTAGATGGTTTCAGGGTGTATCAGGATAGCTGGGTCACAGTCTCTGGTCAACAACTAAATCCAGAGTATCTAGCTCAGGCCTACCCACATTACAGCCTCTAGGCAGGAAGTGGTCCATAACCTGCTATTCAGGGAGGTCTCTTTTACCATATCAAGCGCTCACTCCATCAAATGCGATCAGTGCCAACAATCCAGAGCAAGTCCATCACTAGATCTTTCAGCAGGCAAACCACAACCATGGATCCTCATCAATGCTAACTAACTCACGGCCGATGCACCTTGGCCCTCTGCCATACACTGACTGTTCCCTAGGCTCTGATCTCCTCTTGTTTTTATGAACTGACCCACCTGCAACCTATGCAGTGCAATGCTACAGGATTAGCATGTCTGACTCTTGACCTAAGCCAACCTATGTCACCACCTCCACATTCCATTTACAGCCTTAGGACTCATGCACATGACCATAGCTGTTTTTGTGATCTGCAAAACATGGATACCGGCCAAATGCGTTCTGCATTTTGTGGAACAGAATGTCCGGCCCATAATAGAACATTCCAATCCACGTTTTTTGTATTTCGGATGTGGACCCATTAACACCGTGTGCTGTCTGTATCCATATGTCTGGTCCGTGGCACCTGCAAAAATATAGCACATATCCTATTCTTGTCCATATCACGGGCAAGGATAGGGCTGTTCTGTTATGGGAAAGACGTTCTGTTTCGCAAAATGCGGAACGCACATGGCTGATATCCGTGTTTTGCGGATCTGCACAACAGGCTACAGTTGTGTGCATGAGCCCTTAAAGGACACATTCAAATGCAGTACAGCACATTCCAATCTTCACATACCTTACTATGCCCATTGCAACAACACTACCTTACATAGCATCATAAATCAATATACCGTAATGCTATACGACCCCGGCAGTGCTGGAAGTTCAGGCCAGGTGTGGCAAGACACTCGCTTGTCTGAAAGGGGCCTAAGGGGTCCCTAAATGCTCTGACAATAGTAATCAAGGCACCCTTTATAAAGCCTTAGACCTTATTCACACTGTTCGTTCAGTGATTTATATAAATGATTTTGAGCCAAAACGAGGTGAGGCTCTAAACACAACAGGGACACATCTCTCCATTATACCTTATTTCTGTCTGGAAGTAACAAAAGCGCATGTGCGAAGATACTAGAGCCGTCACATCGAATACAAACACAGCGGGACAAGTGGATCGGTGAGATGTACCTGATAACTGTGTACAATGCGTCATTTACACTGTATCCCTTGATATCTAAGTATCGTGAGTCCCAGCTGATATTTTAATAATAGCGCTTCAATTCTACTGCACCCCTTGATGTCGACACATCGCAGGTACCAGCTGACATCAAGAAACCGTGAGGAGGGGTAAAAAGCGCTAATGCACATACAGACTATGGCACAGGATCGATCACACATCAAATAACAGCAGGCACTGAAATACATGAATTAAAAGACATTTTTATCATACATTTTTTTTCTATATGCGAGAGCTCCACATCTAGATAGCAGATAAGGGACCGTGACAGCATTTATTAATGTTGATATAGTAATGGTATTTGATATGTAGTATAAGTATAAATGTGATTATTAAATGTTATGGTTTTACTGTGAGCTAGCTGCATTTGTTTTACATGTGATAATTAGTTTGCCAGGTGAGCCCAATTAAAAGAAAACTACTTTTAAAGGCTATGTACACCTTTTGTGGCTTTTTTTATTTATTATTATTATTGCATTGTATTCATTTTGAGCTAAAAATCTTTTTTTTTTAATTGGTTTATTAAAAAATATTGAGCCTTTTCCCTGCACAGCTTTGAATTTCTCTAGTAGTTGGTTCAGAATTTTCTCTCTGCTCCGTGAGGGAGCTAACGGGTTCCTTAGTTCTGATCTCTGAGCTTATAAACACTCATTATAGCTCAATTCTTATCTTACTGATAAGAATGTGGCTTAAATAAGTGTTTATGACCTTTAGTAATTTGCAGATAAGGGTTATTAGCCGAAAAGCGACAAATAGTGCAATGCCTTTGGGCAAGGTATGAAAACATTAGATATTTCACAATAAATTAAGCGTAATGAAGAGATTTGTGACTGGTTCATGCAGATAAAGGCATAATGAAGAAGGTTTCTGCCAGACAAAAACATCAGATTAACCACCTCAGCCCCCAGTGCTTAAACACCCTGAAAGACCAGGCCACTTTTTACACTTCTGACCTACACTACTTTCACCGTTTATTGCTCGGTCATGCAACTTACCACCCAAATGAATTTTACCTCCTTTTCTTCTCACTAATAGAGCTTTCATTTGGTGGTATTTCATTGCTGCTGACATTTTTACTTTTTTTGTTATTAATCGAAATTTAACGATTTTTTTGCAAAAAAATGACATTTTTCACTTTCAGTTGTAAAATTTTGCAAAAAAAACGACATCCATATATAAATTTTGCTCTAAATTTATATTTCTACATGTCTTTGATAAAAAAAAATGTTTGGGTAAAAAAAAAATGGTTTGGGTAAAAGTTATAGCGTTTACAAACTATGGTGCAAAAATGTGAATTTCCGCTTTTTGAAGCAGCTCTGACTTTCTGAGCACCTGTCATGTTTCCTGCGGTTCTACAATGGCCAGACAGTACAAACACCCCACAAATGACACCATTTCGGAAAGTAGACACCCTAAGGTATTCACTGATGGGCATAGTGAGCTCATAGAACTTTTTATTTTTTGTCACAAGTTAGCGGAAAATGATGATTTTTTTTTTTTTTCTTACTAAGTCTCATATTCCATATTCACAAAGTTATTGTGGATAGCTCACCACTTTCCTCTGTATGGCAACGGTGCTCTAGCCAGAAAACTGATCACCCAATCAGTCAAGAGCAAGAAAAAATGAATAAAAAAGTGGCTGGCACTCACTATATGGTTCACATCAACAGCATTTAATAGCTTCCCACTCAAAATTGGAGTGTGGACAGCATGGATAAAACAGCGTATAATCAACACAATACAATTACAATAATAAAATATGCATTAAAAATATATATCTAAAAAAAGGTACAGTACACTGATAATTGATGGAGCAGTAGTCCTCTTAATATCAAGCCACCTTGTATACTATCTGGTGCTTGAGTATAGTGCCAAGAGTTCACTGTTGCTAATAGCAAGAAATACAGGTGTCTTCTCAACACAACGCATGTAAATCCAGATCTGTAATTGGGAATGCTGGTTCTTTAAATAACGCTAAAAGTTAACGTGGGAACCTCTAAATTCCACAATAGGTGTGCGGTGGATCTTTTGCTTAATGCTGATAGCAAATGATACAAGTGTCCTTTCAACACAGCGAATGCAAATCCGGATCTATTAATAGGAGTGCTGGCTCTTTAAATAGCGTTAGATGTTAGCATAGGAACCTCTAACTTCCCACAGTAAATGCGCGGTGGACCTTTTGCTCAATGTTGAGAAAGTCTCCGGTCCCTTCGGTGTTCAGTGCTGTGGGGAATAGGTATGCTTACCGGTATAGATGAGAGTCCCCGGCAGTCCCGTCTCCCAGCTTACCGCACCGCTCGAGAATACTTCCGGCGTCCGCGCCGCTTGGTCTCTGTCACGTGTTTGATCCAAGGTATCGCGGGACTTGGTTACTTAGTTCCGGGTTCCTGTGGGAAGTAGTCACGTTGAATGGAAAGGTGGAGCGCTCCAACTTTTGAAACTTCTTATAAGATCTTGATCATATCAATATCCTTATGATGAGCAGAGGTATGACGCCAGACGCGTTTCGGGGACTTCTCTCCCCTTCCTCAGTGGCCATCACTCATATTCCACTAACTTGTGACAAAAAATAAAAACTTCCATGAACTCACTATGCCCATCAGCGAATACCTTGGGGTGTCTTCTTTCCAAAATGGGGTCACTTGTGGGGTAGTTATACTGCCCTGGCATTCTAGGGGCCCAAATGTGTGGTAAGGAGTTTGAAATCAAATTCTGTAAAAAATGACCAGTGAAATCCGAAAGGTGCTCTTTGGAATATGGGCCCCTTTGCCCACCTAGGCTGCAAAAAAGTGTCATACATCTGGTATCTCCGTACTCAGGAGAAGTTGGGGAATGTGTTTTGGGGTGTCATTTTACATATACCCATGCTGGGTGAGAGAAATATCTTGGTCAAATGCCAACTTTGTATAAAAAAATGGGAAAAGTTGTCTTTTGCCAAGATATTTCTCTCACCCAGCATGGGTATGTGTAAAATGACACCCCAAAACACATTCCCCAACTTCTCCTGAATACGGAGATACCAGATGTGTGACACTTTTTTGCAGCCTAGGTGGGCAAAGGGGCCCATATTCCAAAGAGCACCTTTCGGATTTCACTGGTCATTTTTTACAGAATTTGATTTCAAACTCCTTACCACACATTTGGGCCCCTAGAATGCCAGAGCAGTATAACTACCCCACAAGTGACCCCATTTTGGAAAGAAGACACCCCAAGGTATTCGCTGATGGGCATAGTGAGTTCATGGAAGTTTTTATTTTTTGTCACAAGTTAGTGGAATATGAGACTTTGTAAGGGAAAAAAAAAAAATCATCATTTTCCACTAACTTGTGACAAAAAATAAAACATTCTAGGAACTTGCCATGCCCCTCACGGAGTACCTTGGGGTGTCTTCTTTCCAAAATGGGGTCACTTGTGGGGTAGTTATACTGCCCTGGCATTTTCCAGGGGCCCTAATGTGTTGTAAGTAGGTAAATGACCTGTGAAATCCGAAAGGTGCTCTTTGGAATGTGGGCCCCTTTGCCCACCTAGGCTGCAAAAAAGTGTCACACATCTGGTATCGCCGTATTCAGGAGAAGTTGGGGAATGTGTTTTGGGGTGTCATTTTACATATACCCATGCTGGGTGAGAGAAATATCTTGGTCAAATGCCAACTTTGTATAAAAAAATGGGAAAAGTTGTCTTTTGCCAAGATATTTCTCTCACCCAGCATGGGTATATGTAAAATGACACCCCAAAACACATTCCCCAACTTCTCCTGAGTACGGAGATACCACATGTGTGGCACTTTTTTGCAGCCTAGATGCGCAAAGGGGCCCACATTCCTTTTATGAGGGCATTTTTAGACATTTGGATCCCAGACTTCTTCTCACGCTTTAGGGCCCCTAGAATGCCAGGGCAGTATAAATACCCCACATGTGACCCCATTTTGGAAAGAAGACACCCCAAGGTATTCAATGAGGGGCATGGCGAGTTCATAGAAAAAAAAAAATTTTGGCACAAGTTAGCGGAAATTGATTTTATTTATTTTTTTCTCACAAAGTCTCTCTTTCCGCTAACTTGGGACAAAAATTTCAATCTTTCATGGACTCAATATGCCCTTCACGGAATACCTTGGGGTGTCTTCTTTCCGAAATGGGGTCACATGTGGGGTATTTATACTGCCCTGGCATTCTAGGGGCCCTAAAGCGTGAGAAGAAGTCTGGAATATAAATGTCTAAAAAGTTTTACGCATTTGGATTCCGTGAGGGGTATGGTGAGTTCATGTGAGATTTTATTTTTTGACACAAGTTAGTGGAATATGAGACTTTGTAAGAAAAAAAAAAAAATTTCCGCTAACTTGGGCCAAAAAAATGTCTGAATGGAGCCTTACAGGGGGGTGATCAATGACAGGGGGGTGATCAATGACAGGGGGGTGATCAGGGAGTCTATATGGGGTGATCACCCCCCTGTCATTGATCACCCCCCTATAAGGCTCCATTCAGATGTCCGTATGTGTTTTGCGGATCCGATCCATGTATCCGTGGATCCGTAAAAATCATACGGACATCTGAATGCAGCCTGACAGGGGGGGTGATCAATGACAGGGGGGGTGATCAGGGAGTCTATATGGGGTGATCACCACAGTCATTGATCACGCCCCTGTAAGGCTCCATTCAGATGTCCGTATGCGTTTTGCGGATCCGATCCATCTATCAGTGGATCCGTAAAAATCATGCGGACATCTGAATGGAGCTTTACAGGGGTGTGATCAATGACAGGGGGGTAATCAATGACAGGGGGGTGATCAGGGAGTCTATATGGGGTGATCACCACAGTCATTGATCACGCCCCTGTAAGGCTTTATTCAGACGTCCGTATGCGTTTTGCGGATCCGATCCATCTATCAGTGGATCCGTAAAAATCATGCGGACATCTGAATGGAGCTTTACAGGGGTGTGATCAATGACAGGGGGGTAATCAATGACAGGGGGGTGATCAGGGAGTCTATATGGGGTGATCAGGGGTGATCAGGGGCTAATAAGGGGTTAATAAGTGACGGGGGGGGGGGGGGTGTAGTGTAGTGTAGTGGTGCTTGGTGCTACTTTACTGAGCTACCTGTGTCCTCTGGTGGTCGATCCAAACAAAGGGGACCACCAGAGGACCAGGTAGCAGGTATATTAGACGCTGTTATCCAAACAGCGTCTAATATACCTGTTAGGGGTTAAAAAAATCACATCTCCAGCCTGCCAGCGAACGATCGCCGCTGGCAGGCTGGAGATCCACTCGCTTACCTTCCGATCCTGTGTGCGCGCGTTCACAGGAAATCCCGGCTCGCGCGAGATGACGCATATATGCGTGACTCTGCGCAGGGCTGCCACCTCCAGAATGCGAATCTGCGTTAGGTGGTCTGGAGGTGGTTAAGGCCTCATGCACACGACCGTATTTTTTTGCGGTCCGCAAAAACGGGTTCCGTTTTTTCCGTGATCCGTGACCGTTTTTTCGTCCGTGGGTCTTCCTTGATTTTTGGAGGATCCACGGACATGAAAAAATAGTCGTTTTGGTGTCCGCCTGGCCATGCGAAGCCAAACGGATCCGTCCTGAATTACAATGCAAGTCAATGGGGACGGATCCGTTTGACGTTGACACAATATGGTGCAATTTCAAACGGATCCGTCCCCCATTGACTTTAAATGTAAAGTCAGGAGTTAATATACCATAGGATCGGAGTTTTCTCCAATCCGATGGTATATTTTAACTTGAAGCATCCCCATCACCATGGGAACGCCTCTATGTTAGAATATACTGTCGGATATGAGTTAGATCGTGAAACTCAAATCCGACAGTATATTCTAACACACAGGCGTTCCCATGGTGATGGGGACGCTTCAGGTTAGAATATACTAAAAGAACTGTGTACATGACTGCCCCCCCCCCCCTGTTTGCGGACCACAAAAAACCGAACGGTCGTGTGCATGAGGTCTTAGCGTCCATTCACACGTCCGTAAGTGTTCTGCGGATCCGCAAAACACGGACACTGGCAATGTGCATTCCGCGATTTGCGGACCACACATCGCCGCACTATAATAGAAAATGCGTAATCTTGTCCGCAATTGCGGACAAGAATAGGACATGTTCTATTTTTTTTTCCGGAAACGGAAGCACGGATGCGGAAGTGCGGATCCACGGATGCAGATCCGCAAATGCGGATAGCACGTTCCAGCCCCATTGAAAATGAATAGGTCTGCAACCGTTCCGCAAAACTGCGGAACGGATGCGGACCCATTTTGCGGACGTGTGAATGGACCCTAAGGCCTCATGCACACGGCCGTTGTTGTGGTCCGCATCTGAGCCGCATTTTTTGCGGCTCGGGTGTGGACCCATTCACTTAAATGGGGCCGCAAAAGATGCAGACAGCACTCCGTATGCTGTCCGCATCCGTTGCTCTGTTCCGTGGCCCCGCAAAAAAAATATAGCGTGTCCTATTCTTGTCCGTTTTGCGGACAAGAATAGACATTTCTACAATGGGCTTCCCTTTTTTTGCGGACCTCAAAAAACCGGATGGTCGTGTGCATGAGGCCTAAGACCTCTTGCACGTGAACGTATTTTCATTCTGTGTCCGTTCTGGTTTTTTTGCGGACCGTATACGGAACCATTTACTTCACTTCAATGGGTCCGCAAAAAAAACGGAAGGTACTCCGTGTGCATTCCGTTTGCATTCCGCAAAAAATAGAACATGTCCTATCATTGTCCGCATTACGGACAAGGATAGTACTGTTCTATGAAAGGCCAGCTGTTCCGTTCCCAAAATACGGAATGCACACGGATGTCATCCGTATTTTTTGCGGACCGCAAAATACATACGGTCGTGTGCAAGAGGCCTAAAAGAGCAGGTGCTAAAATGCCATTACAAAGCAGCAAACAGGTATTTGAAGCTGCTGATGCCTCTGGAGTCCCGCGAAACTCAAAGTGTAGGATTCTCCAGAGGCTTGCAGTTGTGCATAAACTATTCGGCCACCCCTAACCAGTGTTCGCAAGCAGAAACGGTTGCAGTGGCCCCAAACATACATGAAGACTAATTTTCAAACAGTCTTGTTTACTGATGAGTGCCATGCAGTCTTGGATGGTCCAGATGGTTGGGGTAGTGGACGGTTGGTGGATGGCCTCCACGTCCCAACAAGGCTGTCAGCAAGGCAGTGGCAGAGTCATGTCTTGGGCCGGAATCATGGGAAGAGAGCTGGTAGGCCCCTTTAGGGTCCCTGAAGGTTTGAAAATGACCTCGGCAAAGTATATAGAGTTTCTGACCGCCCACTTTCTTCCATGGTACAAAAAGAACTGTGTATTTTGTAGCAAATTCATCTTTATGACAATTTACCTCCTCGTGCTGCAAAGAATATATTTGAGTCATTGGCTGCTATGGGCATAAAAGGAGAGAAACTCATAGTGTGGCCACCATCCTCCCCTGACCTCAACCCTATTGAGAACCTTTGGAGTACCCTCAAGCAAAAGATGAAGCAGCCGCTCTGGGAGGCTGTTCTGGCATCCTGCAAAGAGATTCAAGCAGAAACCCTCCAAAAACTCAGAAGTCCAATGGATACGAGAACTATGAAGGTGATATAAAAGAAGGCGTCCTATGTTAAAATCTAAATCGGCCTGTTAAGATGTTTTTAATTGAAATGTCTTTTAATTTCAGTAAACGTGACCTCTTAATGCTGCAAATGATCATTTTCTTTACAACCTATAAAATGTTTTGAAACTGTTCGGTGTAATAATTTGGAACAGTGCATTTTGAGTTCTTTTATTGGTGAAAAAATACTGCTATCATTGGGCGGTTGGTTCAATAAAATTTGATTTATACTCTTAACAATTGATGACCAGAGAAAAATAAAACTTGTTTAATAATTTGGAACGTGGTGTATTGTGAGACCTCTCTTTATTTTGTCATTGGATTCCTTGCATGTCACATTATCATGGTTTATTGAATTTATTGCTTTGAATAGCATTCTGTATATTATTTTTGAGAAGTTCTTTACTACATGATCATGTTACCTTATTAAGGGTATATGCTGTGGTTGTGGGAGTACTGTATGTTATTTTCTGTACCTTCTTGATGTATTTTATAGTGTTGAGCGCGAATATTCGAATTGCGAATTTTTTTCTCGAATATCGCAATTTCGAGATTTCGCGAATATTTAGAATATCGTTCTATATATTCGCGAAATAGAATATTCGTTTTTTTTCTTTTTTTTTTTTTATTATATTTTTTTCTTTCCCACTTCCCTAAAGTTGTTCTTACCTGTCCTTTGGATTCCTGGCTTCCTGGCTGCTCCAGTCAGTGGCGCTTTCAACTTACTGCTATATTCCATATTAGCTAAATTACAATCTAATCTATATGTGTATTTTACGAAATTTCGCAATAGTCGCAATTGCGATGCGAGTAATATAACACGAAATATTCGCATGAAGATTTCAACTTAGCACTGCTATACTCCATATTCTATCCCAATATGGAATATAGCTGTGCTAAGTTAGCACTGCTATATTCTATATTAGGCTAGAATATGGAGTATAGCTGTGCTAAGTTGAAATCTTCATGCGAATATTTCGTGTTATATTAGTCGCATCGCAATTTAATAGAACGCATCGAGTAATATAACACGAAATATTCGCATGAAGATTTCAACTTAGCAGCGCTAAGTTGAAATCTTCATGCGAATATTTCGTGTTATATTAGTCGCATCGCAATTTAATAGAACGCATCGAGTAATATAACACGAAATATTCGCATGAAGATTTCAACTTAGCACTGCTATACTCCATATTCTAGCCTAATATGGAATATAGCTGTGCTAAGTTAGCACTGCTATATTCCATATTAGGCTAGAATATGGAGTATAGCTGTGCTAAGTTGAAATCTTCATGCGAATATTTCGTGTTATATTAGTCGCATCGCAATTTCGACTTTTTCAAATGTTCTTAATATTGCTCTAACTTCGTCTTTTAGAAATTTCGTAATATTGCTCTAACTTCGTCTCTTAGAATATTACGAATATTCTAAAAGACGAAGTTAGAGCAATATTACGAAATTTCTTAAAATACACATATAGATTGTAATTTAGCTAATATAGTGCTATAATCCCTTTTTTTTCCTGTAATTTTTTTTGCCTCTTCTGAACTTAAGTTTTGTAAAATATGTACACTATTAAAAATTATTACTATAGCAGTATATTAGCTTAAATACAATCTATGTGTATTTTACGAAATTTCGTAATATTGCTCTAACTTCATCTTTTAGAATATTACGAATATTCTAAAAGACGAAGTTAGAGCAATATTAAGAACATTTGCAAAAGTCGAAATTGCGATGCGAGTAATATAACACGAAATAGTCGCATGAAGATTTCAATTTAGCACAGCTATATTCCATATTCTAGCCTAATATGGAATATAGCAGTGCTAACTTAACACAGCTATATTCCATATTAGGCTAGAATATGGAATATAGCAGTGCTAAGTTTAAATCTTCATGCGACTATTTCGTGTTATATTACTCGCATCGCAATTTCGACTTTTGCAAATGTTCTTAATATTGCTCTAACTTCGTCTTTTAGAATATTCGTAATATTCTAAGAGACGAAGTTAGAGCAATATTACAAAATTTCGTAATATACACATATTAGCCTAGCCATAGTCATTAGCATAGGAACGTTGCCTTATACTATCAAGATAAATTTTCGCAATATGCGAAAAATAATTTCGCGATAATTGGAATAATTGCGAATATTCGATTTCGACGAATATAACACGAATATTCATGCGAATATTCGCGAAATATCGCGAAACCGAATATGGCACCTCCCGCTCATCACTAGTATTTTAGTGTTTTTCACTGTCTCAAGATTGTCTTTTAGGTTGCTGTACATCTAAGGCCTATATCACACTTGCGTTGTTGTTTTCCTGTATTGAGATCCGGCAGAGGGTCTCAATACTGGAGAAATGTTTCCCTTTAGTCCTCATACATTCAGGATGTCTTCCGTTCCGTCAACATTCCATTGTGTGATCGGACACAAAACTGCTGCAAGCAAAAAATGGATCCGCCACTGAAAACAATGTAAGTAAATGGTGACGGATCCATTTTTTTAGGAGCCTAAAAAAACGGATCCATCACCCATTGACTCTCAATGTATTGATTTCACACAACCGCATCCTAAAGGAACGGATGCATGCTGATGTGCAAAATTAAAACACATCCGTTTAGTTCCGTTATTGAGATCCTCTGCTAGATCTCAATACTGGAATTAACAACAAAAAGTGTGAAAGTAGCCTAATAAAGTTATTTAAATTATTCATTATTCTGGTGTACTCCATTTTCATGTGTACTTTGTCTTGTAACATTCACACAGGGCGGTAAAAGGGGTTAAATGGTTGGGATCAGAGATGTCATCAATCCTAGCCATTACAGTTGGATGTCAGCTGTTAGTTATAGTCAGCACCCACTTGTGATGGCAAGGACACAGTTCTCCTGCCACCCTATCACCAAGTATGAGAATGACTTGCTCCCTACAACTGGTTGATATGGGCAACAGGGCTGATTTATCTGTTTGACAGTTTTGGTAAATGAGGCTCAGCATCATAAAATAAGAAATATTACACCATCTTGCATGTATGCATTAAGGTTACTATACACAATGACCTGCTTTGTCTCTAGGAGGACAAAGGACTTTTTGTATACAGCTTTGTATTTAGGCAGATAAAAAACTCCAGGTGTTCTCATGCCAAGCATCGGTACGTTACATAGCAATGCAAATGCAGCACAAGTCCTTTACTAATGCCCAGGTATGAGGAATACTGACTTCTAACGATGTAGCATGCTATTTTCTCTAAACATTTCATATGCTTCTGTATCTGCTCCCAACAGCATCATGGCTTCTTTATTAAGGCTATAGGATGGATCCATTATGCGCCTTGTTCCAGGAGCTGCCAATGGGTAAAATAAGAGTCACATTGATTAAAGGGGCTTTCAGGACTGGCGGCCCACTTAAGGGGAATCTTTTAAACCAAAAATATGTCCTTATAGTACTTCATACCTTCTTTCCATATATGTTTCTTTGGAGATTGTATTATATATTCATAAAATCCACTTTAATCCATATGCTAATGAGGCATTAAGATGCCCAGAGGGGTATTATTTTCATTCAAAGGTGCCCAGGAATGCCCCCATCAAGTGCCGGGGCCTACCCCCCTACAGACCCAAGGTCGCACCACATTTTTTCCTGGAGAGTAAAAATACTCCTCTTACCATTTTTGAGGAGTATTTTTACCCAAGGAGGAGTACAAAGGTTGCAGTAACTCAAACACATAATATGTAGGCCTACACTTGCTCACATCTGCTTTTGGAGCTTCTGTTGCAGACTCTGTCAAAAAGACCGGACAAAAAAGCCTTCTATGCAAAAAAAGAAAAAATTACAATGGAACTCCAGTCTTAGACGTCCGTTAATGTATATTTTTTTGTGTATGTTGAACATATGACAAAAACCCACCCTTGCGTGCCTGATTCAGCACTTCCGTTATGTATGTGGTGCAGTGTGTGATGTATGTAGTGCAGTATGTGATGACCACACACACTGCACCACATACATCGATACATTACACTCTGCTGCTCTCACTTTGTTTTGCAGGCCCATCTTGATGTCCGGGGCCATTGTTTTCAGCTCCACCACTGCCATATTTTCCGGGGTTCTTGCGCAGCGCGCCCTACTCTCCTTACTACAGCAAATCCCTGGAGCTAGCCCTTCCTCCTCCTTTCAGCTCCTGCCAGCTTCCCCTGTATCGCTCCGCCAGCCCGCCCAAACTAACCAGTAACAAAGCTCCTTCCTGTAAGGAGCTTTGTTATTGGTTATTGCAGGCACAGGCAGCATCGCTGCGCTGCCCGTGACGATTACAGCCCACCCTGTGCTGTTAAACGTCAGAGAAAAGTCTAAGGTGTATTGGTATGCCTTAGACCTTTTCCAGGGAGTAAAATGGCCTGAACAGGCATCTATGATGCTTGTACAGGAGTTATTGCAATCTCTGCCCCCCAGCAGTGCCGTTGCAGCACCCTTTTCCCCCTGCTAAGTCACTAGCAGCCAATAACTCCTCCCACCCTTTCCCTTCAGCATAGCCAACAGGCGCATTGCCAAACACGGCCTGCGCCTACACTCTTTCAGTTCAACTGAGGGCATCGGCTTCAACTGTTTCACTGGTCACCAGCCAAAAACATCACTTGATTAGGCACATGCCCAATGAAACAGTTGAAGGCTGAAGCTGAGCGCAGGCAGTGCTCTGCACTGAACCTTTTAGCTAGGCTGAAGGGAAAGGGTGGGCGGGGTTATCGGCTGCTAGTGACAGCGCGGGCGGCAATGGCGCTGCTGCAGAAGTAGTGTATGAGCGGAGAGAGAGGCGTGTGCTTGGGCTCCGTAGGTGGGGGGGCCTGGGCACTCAGGGGCGTTCCTGGGCTCCTTTGAATGAAAATAACGCCCCTTTTTGTGCCTCATTAGCATATGGATTAAAGTGGATTTTATGAAGATATAATACAAGCTCCAAAGAAAAACATATTGAAAGAAGGTATGAAGTGCTATAAGGACATACTTTTGGTTTAATATTGATTCTCTAGGTGACAGATCCAGTGTGGCCCACCAGCCACCTGCAGATTCTCAGCAGGGGTCTCTTTCACTCACTACCATGATAACCAAAACACTTCAATCACACTGCCATAGAATTTACTTGCATTTTTCTGGGGCTAATACTCTGGAGTCTGGACTCCTTGCTCTGATAGGCTCCGCCAATACGTCTGATTATGCCCCGCCCACTAGCAAGCTAAGTCACGCCCCTATTTACTTGACTACATAGAAAGAAAAAGGTTTCAGGGCAGGGACATCAGCGCACCTGAGGGGAGCAGGGAGGCACCGAGCTACAAGGAGGTTATCGACACAGCCGAGGATGACATCACTATGGCAGTTTTATACGGGTTCTCTATTGTATTTCAGGGAGTGCCTATAGGGGACTGACTCTATGCAGCTTACATACACCTATTAAATGGTGGCGCTATGCTTTTTGTGCCATTGACAGTATGAACTATTTGCTTGCCGCCCATTGGTCTGTTGAAGTCACGTGAGCAGGCCATTGACCAATCACACACCACCTAGAACTGAGTGACGTAATAGTCATTGTCATAGTAACCCGTGGGCTTGCCTGCAGCTCGAGCAGAATACCCCTGAGGGGAGTGGAGAAGAGGCGGCCAAATGCCTGAAGGGTGCGGAGCTATAGGAACCGAAGGATGACATCAGGAAGAAGGCTCCATCTAGAGCTGGTGCTTGGTACTGTATGATTTTATATGCAACCTTCCTGAAATGTCTGTGCAGCTTCGGCTGTGTCCGTTAGGAGTCTCCCATGCCGATCGCGTCCACAAATCCGGCAACAGTAGCAGAGCATGACCCATTATTTTTTCAAGTAACGTGACAGAAATACCATGGACCCTCTTCTAGTTCATGAGGTCCGTTGAGCACTAATTGTGTCAGTCATATCCAGTCACCGAGATTCATTTCCTTTTTCTGTTCCTATAGCAGGACAGATAAACAGAAAAATTGGTAAAGATGTGAACACAGTAGAGGTGCTGTGTATTGCCATCTGGTCTGCATTTAAAAAAGGGGTGGCGCAAAACTCTTAAAGGTATTGTCTGAATTAACTGAACTAAATGCAGGGAAGGTATTAGAATATGTTATAAAAAATAAAAGATGTAGACATATTTTACTTACTTTCACAAAAACCCTCTGTTCCAGCACCTGCCCGTCGGGCCTTGTGTTCCTCACTTTAGCAATGACATGTCTGGATAGAACCCATCACTGGCCTAAGCGGTATATGGCATAAGCGGGCTGAGACCAGTAGTTGGCTGCAGCAGTCATTAACGAGCACATCACCGCTGCAGTCAGGAAAGCCTTTGATTGGTACTGTTTTATGGTGCACATGACTTTTTGATCGCTTGCTATTACACTTTTTGTGATGTAAGGTGACAAAAAATGGCTTTTTTGACACACTTTTTATTTTTATTTTTTTACGGTGTTCACCTGAGGGGTTAGGTCATGTGATATTTTTATACAGCAGGTTCTTACGGACGGGTCGATACCTAATATGTCTACTTTATTTTATTTATTTAAGTCTTACACAATAACAGCATTTTTTAAATAAAAACATCATATTTTAGTGTCTCCATATTCTGAGAGCCATAGTTTTTTTATTTTTTGGGCGATTGTCTTAGGTAGCATATCATTTTTGCTGGATGAGATGACGGTTTGATTGGCACTATTTTGGGGTGCATATGACTTTTTGATTGCTTGCTATTACACTTTTTGTGATGTAAGGTAACAAAAAATGGCTTTTTTGACACTTTTTTTTTCATCTGAGGGGTTAGGTCATGTGGTATGTATTTTAGAGCAGATTGTTACGAACGCGGCGATACCTAATAGGTCAACTTTTTTTTTTTTACATTTAACACAATAAAAGCATTTTTGAAACAAAAAAAAATCATGTTTTAGTTTCTCCATAGTCAGAGAGCCATCGTTTATTGTTTATTTTTTGGGCGATTGTCTTAATTAGGGGCTTATTTTTTGCGGGGTGAGGTGACGGTTAGATTGTTACTATTTTGGGGGCATACGCCTTTTTGATCGCTTGTAGTAGAAAATTGCAGCACACAGTATTTTTCTATGCTGTTAGGTTTTAATCTTGTATCATCATATGATCATCATGATCCAGTGCAGTTACAGGGTATATAAAGTAGGCATGTGTAAATCAGTATGGCGACCGGGCGTTTCGGCCTGTCAGGGCCTTCTTCAGCGGTCTTAATCTAAAATAAAGCAATACATACTTCCGTGAGCAATGGGGTACATGCATAGAGATCAAAATTGATGCTGAAATTTTTTTTCGAAAATGATTTTTTATATAGAGAACACAAAATCAGAACATAGTGAAAAAATATAAAGGTGTGAAGGAACTAAAAGCAAGAGAGCTTGTAAAAGTCTGAGAGTGAACAAAATCGTATATCCAACTATGGTATAGAGGTTGTAATAATGGCATGGTAATATACAGGAATGCGGTCTGTTGTTCTCATAGTGGGTCACAGGACCTTACTGACTCATAACCTAGTTTGGCCAATATATATTTATACGTCGTATATACTACTTTACACATGCCTGCTTAATATACCCTGTAACTGCACTGGATCATGATGATCATATGATGATACAAGATTAAAACCTAACAGCAAAGAAAAATACTGTGTGCTGCAATTTTCTATTACTTGATTAATACTAACAAGTCCTTGCTGGCACCAGCAATAACGGTGTGCGGTACTCCAAATTTTACAGATTTTTTGATCGCTTGGTGTTTCACTTTTAGTGATGTAAGGTGACAAAAAAATGTTTTATTTTATTTTTTTGACGGTGTTCACCTGAGGGGTTAGGTCATGTGATATTTTTTTAACTTTATTTTGGGAAAAGGACGCTTTTTTTTTTTACTTAAAACTTTTAGTTTTTTTTGTAAAACTATTTTTTTTACTGTATTTTTTGTCCCACTCTGGGACTTCAACTTTTGGGGGTCTGATCCCCTTTACAATGCATTACAATACTTCTGTATTGTAATGCATTGGCTGTAAGTGTATTACACTGAGTAATCCACTTGCAGCTTCCTGCCTGTGAGATCTAGGGGGCTGGATCTCACAGGCTGTCACGGAAGGCAGCCATGATGCCTAAGGAAGGCATCAGGCTGCTTTCTCTGCTATCGGGTCCTAGTCACAGCAGTGCGGGGACCCGATGGCTGCCCTGGACACGGCATTATCCCACACGTGCCGCTGTCAGCACTGTGTTTTCACCGATGTCGGCGCATAAAGCCGGGGTCAGGCTATCAGTGACTGCCGGACCCCTGTCGCTGACGGGGCAGGCACAGGTACATTTACGGCGCTGGTCCATAACCGCCTCACGTCCGCCCATAGGATATAAACGTCCTATGGGTGGACGTCTATTTCTGACAGCACGTTTTAAAACGTCCTGTCAGAAATAGCAGCTGCACGCTAATCGTGCAGCTGCTGATCGGGTTGCCCGCTGTCAGTGACAGCAGGGCAACCCTAAGACAAGGCAGGGACAGTTCCCAGGTGTCCCTGCCTTCACGATCGCTGCAGACACAGCGCTCACCGAGCGCTGTGTCTGCAGAGCAGGAAGCGCTGTGCGCTTCCTGTTCCGGCCCGGCGGTCATGTGACCGCCGTGACCGGAGTGTGCAGGAGCTGTGTGAGGTCTCTCAGAGACCTCGATCAGCCCTGCTGTGAGGCTGTACAGCGCAGGATTGCTGCTGTACAGCCTCTATAGGGGTGCATTTGTCCTGTAACTGGGGCTACTATCTCAGCCCCAGTTACAGGAGAAATCAACTGTGAAAAAAAAAAGAAAAAGTGAAGCAAATGTCCCCCAGAGGTCTTGTATGACCTTATGGGGGACGAAAAGTGTAAAAAAAAATAAAAAAAATAAAGGGTTGAAAAAATAAAATAAAATAAAGTTTCACATGTAAAAAAAAAAAAAGTTCCCAAGTTAGGAATAAAAAAAAAAAAATTAAAATAGAAAAAATAAAGTAAAATAGACATATTTAGTATTGCCGCGTCCGTAAAAACCAGCTCTATAAAAATATCACATGACCTAACCCCTCGGATGAACACCGTAAAAAATAAATAAAAAAAACTGTGTCAAAACAAGCAATTTTTGTCACCTTGCATCACAAAAGGTGCAACACCAAGTGATCAAAAACGCGTATGTCCCACAAAATGGTACCAATAAAACCGTCACCTCATCCCGCAAAAAATGAGCCCCTACATAAGAAAATCTCTCAAAAAATAAAAAAACTATAGCTCTTAGAACATGAAGACACTAAAACATAATTTTTTTGGTTTCAAAAATGCTATTATTGTGTTAAAGTGAAACAAATAAAAAAAAGTATACATATTAGGTATTGCCGCGTCCGTAAAAACCAGCTCTATAAAAATATCACATGACCTAACACCTCGGGTGAACACCGTAAAAACAAAAAAAAAAAAACTGTGTCAAAACAAGCAATTTTTGTCACCTTGCATCACAAAAGGTGCAACACCAAGTGATCAAAAACGCGTATGTCCCACAAAATGGTACCAATACAACCGTCACCTCATCCCGCAAAAAATGAGCCCCTACATAAGAAAATCTCTCAAAAAATAAAAAAACTATAGCTCTCAGAACATGGACACATTAAAACATAATTTTTTGGTTTCAAAAATGCTATTATTGTGTAAAACTTTAATAAATGAGAAAAAGTATACATATTAGGTATCGCCACGTCCGTAACAATCTGCTCTATAAAAATGTCACTTGACTGAACCCCTAAGGTGAACGCTGTAAAAATAAATAAATAGAAACTGTGCTAAAACAACCAATTTTTTGGTCACCTTGCCCCATAAAGTGTTATATTGAATGATCAAAAAATCATATGTACCCAAAAATAGTACTAATAAAACTGGCACCTTATCCCCTAGTTTCCAAAATGGGGTCACTTCTTGGGAGTTTCTACTGTAAGGGTGCATCAGGGGGCTTCAAATGGGACATGGCATCTAAAAACCATGTGGAGTTCCTTTCCTTCTGCGCCCTGCCGTGTGCCCATACAGCAGTTTACGACCACATGTGGGGTGTTTCTGTAAACCGCAGAATCTGGGTAATAAATATTGAGTTTTGTTTGGCTGTTAACCATCGATGTATTAGAGAAAAAAATTGATTATAATGGAAAATCTGCCAAAAAAGTGAAATTTAAAAATTTGATCTCCATTTTCCATTAATTCTTGTGGAACGCCTAAAGGGTTAACAAAGTTTGTAAAATCGGTTTTGAATACCTTGAGGGGTGTAGTTTCTACAATGGGGTCATTTATGGGGGTATCCACTATGTAGGC
The DNA here is from genome assembly GCF_905171765.1 of Bufo bufo. NCBI lineage: Eukaryota > Metazoa > Chordata > Amphibia > Anura > Bufonidae > Bufo > Bufo bufo. The sequence goes on from NW_024401208.1 coordinate 41,523, forward strand.
CCCACAAAGTGACTTCAGACCTGAACTGGTCCTTATAAAGTGGGTTTTGGCAATTTTCTTAAAAATTTGAAGAATTGCTTCTAAACTTCTAAGCCTTCTAACGTCCTAAAAAAATAAAATGACATTTCCAAAATGATGCCAACATAAAGTAGACATATGGGGAATGTTAAATAATAAATATTTTTATGAGGTATCACTTTCTGTTTTAAAAGCAGAGAAATTGAAATTTAGAAAATTGCGATTTTTTTAAATTTTTGGGTAAATTTGGGATTTTTTCATAAATAAAGGTGAAATATTTTGACTCAAATTTATGACTATCATGAAGTACAATGTGTCACGAGAAAACAATCTCTGAATGACTTGGATAAATAAAGGCGTTCCAAAGTTATTACCACATAAAGTGAGATTTGTCCGTTTTGCAAAATTTGGCCTGGTCAGGAAGGGGGCAAAGGGCCCAGATGGGAAGTGGTTAAGGAGTTAATTTCTTGCTATGTTTTATTGTGACTGGGGCTCTGTTTTTGAGGCTTATTAAATGATGAGGCTTTTTGTACCATTGACAGTATGACGTTTTTGCTTGCCGTTCATTAGTCTATTGAAATCATGTGAGCAGGCTGTTGACCAATCAGACACCGCCTAGGGATAAAGAACTGAGTGATGCAATAGCCATTGTTGTGATAGTAACCAAACAGCTTGTCTGCAGCTCGAGCAGAAGAGTGCCTGAGGGGAGTGGAGAAGAGGCTGCCAAATTCCTGAAGGGTGCAGAGCTACAGGAACCGAAAGAGGACAACATCAGGAAGAAGGCATCTAGTGGCAGTTCTTGGTACTGTATGATTTTATATGCAACTATTCTGAAATTTTACCTGGTGCCTAGATGAGTCTGTGCAGTTTCAGCTGTTTCCCTTAGGAGTCTCAAATGCAGACTGCATCCAAAAATTGGAAACAATAGCCCCGCATGCCACACTCATTGTCATCTGTTCTGCAAAAAGGGGTGGTACAAAACCCTTAAAGGGATTGTATGAGTTAACTAAAAAATGCAGGGAAGGTATTAGAATATGTTATAAAAAAAATAAAAGATATAGACTTATTTTACTTTCTTTCACAAAAACCCTCTGCCCATCACTGGCATAAGAGACCAGTGATTGCCTGCGGCAGTCACATGCAGAGTTACAGGCACATCACTGGTGCAGTCAGGAAAACAAAGCCTGGTGGCACTGGAAGAAGGGTGTGTGGAATGGTAAGTACAACTTTTAAAAAAAAAAATCCAATTCCCTTACTTTGTTTCTTTAAATAATGTGGAGGATTCGCTCTGGTAGACAGATTAGCGGACGCAGTACAGATGCAAAAACAAAGTCCTTAACTTAAAGGGTTTCTACCACCACATTTTGACCTAATTAGCTGTCAGACACTAGCGATCTGCTAGTGTCTGATGTACCTAACCATGCTATTGTAATTCCTTTCTCTGCAGCGGTTACCCTAAAAAACGTAGTTTTATTGGTATGCAAATGAGCCTCTAGGTGCTATGGGGGCGTCTTTTCAGCACCTAGAGGCTCCATCCACTCACCATTTCTGCCGCCCAGCGCGCTCCAGCCCGCCCCTCTCCTCTAGATTGACAGCCTGCACCGTGTGCTTCTGTATTCGGCGCAGGCGCAGTGACTGTTGGACTGCTCCGTGCGCCGTAATCGGCGCAGGCGCAGTGAAGATGCCGGCGCAGGGAGACAGTCACTGCGCCTGCGCCGAATACAGAAGCACACGGCGCAGGCGCGAGTAGGCTGTCAATCTAGAGGAGAGGGACGGGCTGGAGCGCGCTGGGCGGCAGAAATGGTGAGTGGACGGAGCCTCTAGGTGCTGAAAAGACGCCCCCATAGCATCTAAAGGCTCATTTGCATACCAATAAAACTACATTTTTTAGGGTAACCGCTGCAGAGAAAGGAATTACAATAGCATGGTTAGGTACAGCAGACACTAGCAGATCGCTAGTGTCTGACAGCTAATTAGGTCAAAATGTGGTGGTAGAAACCCTTTAAACAGTGCAGTGTTTATTCACACATAAACAAAATGACAATTCGCCGTCTTGGTGTTCATTCACACCATGGCAAGTCCACACAAAAAAAATTTTTTACCTTGTCAGCAGCAGTCCACAACAGGCTTTAGGGGCCTTCTTCCCAGCAATGCGGCTCTCAGCCATTTAGCACAGCACACATCCTTAGAGCACAAAACACAGAGACTGCACAGCTTCCCTGTCAGATGGAGTATAATCCACACCACCTGACAGTGCTGCCTGTGCTTTTATATCCCAAACCAAGACCCGGCCTGGAGCGTGGGTAGAAGGCACCCACCCAGCACTTTGGCTACTCCCAGTAAGAGCCTTCCTATACTAAACAGCGTTCACTGTCAATCAGCACTAGCTGCCGCTGACACTTGAAACTATCGGCTCTTACCTCACCGAGGCCAGGAACCTTGGTGACACATACCTTCCGTCAATGACGGACCCTTGCGCCTTCCTACAACAATCTCAAAAATTGTAGCATGTCACTAGGATATGCCACACATGTCAGATAGTTTCATGTCCCACCTCAATCGGGGGACTGAAAGATACCTTCCTGGCTGCCTACAGCAGCCATTAGAGAGGTCTTAGGAGTTAACCTCAAACTGTTATAACCAGCTCAGTTATAACAAAAGCACGACGTGAGCTTGCAAACATTTTTGCTATATAAACGTATATAAAATGAAAGGGGTTTTCCCAGAGTTTGATATTGATCGCCTATACTCAGGATAAGACATCAGTATACGACTGGTGGGGGTTTGACTCTGAGCAACCGGCTGATTATGTGTTTGAAGAAACTCCTCCTAGCTTACCATGTTCAGAGCTGTGCATTTCATAGTGGCTGTGCTTGGTATTGGTATATTACTGCAAGTAGGCCTTGTGACCGATCAACATGTCGTTACTGACCTACAGTAGTAAGAGGCTGCAGCGCTAAGGCTTGTTTCACACTACCGTTTACTGATGCTGTAGGCTGTTCCTGCGGACCAGGTATTGCCAGATGATGCCGGATGCCATCTGGCCCCATTTACCAGGTTTTTGGGATCTCCCAGGTTTTTGGGATGTTTGGTCTTGATGGCTTATCCTCAGGATAAGTCACAAAAATATCTGATGATGGGGGAGGTCTGACTCCCAATCAGCTGTTTGAAGAGGCTGCGGTGCTCCGGTTAGGCTTGTTTCACATTGACAGGCTTTTCCGGCGTAGAACTCCAGTGGAGATCCAGCCAAAACCCGCTCACAGCAGTTTGTGTCCAGCTGATTTCCTGCACTCTACGCCGGAACAGCCTGTCAATGTGAAACAAGCCTATCCGGAGCACCGCAGCCTCTTCAAACAGCTGATTGGGAGTCAGACCTCCCCCTTCATCAGATATTTTTGTGACTTATCCTGAGGATAAGCCATCAAGACCAAATATACCAAAAACCTCTTTTAAAAGCATCTGTCACCATAATCAACCCTATTAAACCAGGCATACTTCCTGGTAGGGTTCATCAATGTGAATAAAACAAGACCCCTCCTCTAACCCATTGCCACTTCCCCTCATGGCCTGATTGACAGAGCATGGCATCCTTACTGTTATGATGCCTGGCCCTGAAATTTTTGCGCTTGCACCTGAGAGATTTCATCGGCACATGCAAGGTTGATCTTTGGAGGTTCTCCCTGCTGAGATTTGCACTCTGCAAGCTCCAATGACAGCATCAGCATTTGCGCAGTGCAGATCTCAGCAGTGAGAGCCTCCGGAGATCAACCGTGCATGAGCTCATGCAGTCTCACTGGCACAAGCGTGAGATTTCAGGGCCAGGCATCTGGAGATGGGGACAGCAGGAGGTGAACAATAAGGGTACTTTCACACTAGCGTTTTTGCTGGATCCGGCAGGGTCCAGCAAAAACGCTTCAGTTACTGATAATACAACCATCTGCATTTGTTATGAACGGATCCGGTTGTATTATCTTTAACATATCTTTAACATTGCCAAGACAGATCTGTCATTAACTCCATTGAAAGTCAATGGGGGACAGATCCGTTTTCTTTTGTGGCATATTGTGTCAGAGAAAACGGATCCGTCCCCATTGACTTGCATTGGGGGTCATGATCCGTCTTATCAGTTTCCCAGGACGGGAAGAAAAATACAACATGTTGCGGTTTTCTCTCCTGTCTGGGAATGCAACTAAACGGAACGGAATGCATTTTGAAGCATTCTGTTCTGTTCAGTTCAGTTTTGTCCCCATTCATAGTCAAAACTGAAGCGTTTTTTTCGGGTATTGAGCCCCTATGACGGAACTCAATACCAGAAAACTTAAACACTAGTGTGAAAGTACCCTAAAATCAGAAACGGCAGAGATTTAACCACTTCCCAACCGCCCATTGACTATAAACTTCTTGGGGGTCCGGACTTATCTCTTAATGGACGTTCTGGAATTTTTCATATTCAGTTTATATAGCAGATTTGTTGAATATATTTTCATGACTGTCCCATTCTTCTTTGACAACCCCATTCAAATCTATGGAAGTAAACTTCAGTTGTAAAAGTTATTGTAAAAATTTGAATATACTATACTCTTTAAAGGGAACCTGTCACCTAAAAAACGCCTCCCAAGTGGCCAACGTTACCTTAAAGGGGTTCTCCGGGAATTAAAAAAATGAAAATACTTAAATATTACTTTATTAAAAATATATATTAATGAAATACTTTTCATTCATGGCTAGTTTTGCCTAGGGAGCAATCATCAGGGGAAAAAAATGGCCGCCATTCTATTAGTAGACACAAAACCTGTCCTAATCACACAGGAGGACAAGTTACTTCAAGACACTAAGCCAGGGGTCAGCAACCTTTTACACACCGAGTGCCATTTTTGAAACCATCAGACAACCGGGTGCCAGTGAACAACAGCGCTCCATAGTGTTAGTTAGATTTTCATTTTTATACTTTTTATACAGTACAAGTACATAGTTGTACTGCTAATAGTAAGTTAAACTCACTAATTAATTAAAGGTGTTTACCTTGCCATTAGCAGCACAGCTATAAGTGAAAAAATTGATATATAGGACCGGAATAAAATCAATGCTATTTGTGGCTGATACAGCTGTGCACTTGTATGAGTCTGCATGCCAGGGGAGACTTCCTCCCGTCACCCTAAGCTCAGTATAACGCGAGCTACAGCTATGTGCATGTGTTAGCTCACCTCCCGATCTACTGAGCCGACCTGTGACAGTCTCATTGTCACAGGTCGGCTAGAACTATGAGGTGAGTGAAAAGCACTCACCTCATAGTTCTCCTTTAAGGCAGTGAGAAATTCTATTCCACATTACAAAAAGACCTCAGATCAGCCCTAAACACTGCACCTTCATAAAACACAGGGTTTTTACTTACCTGATGGAGAGCTGAGACAAAAGACCGGAGGCGTGTGGGCTGTAGGCGTTCAAGCTGTAGACTTCTGACTGTAGGTTACTGGCAGGTATTTTCTTCTGGTAGACTGGAAGAAATACAAAATAATTATTACTTACAGAAAATAATTTCTAACAGGCCTACAGCATCACCAAAAGACCTCACGTCAGCCTCAAACCTTTTACCAGACCTCAGACCAGCAGCAATACACAGGAGACCTCAGAACACCACCAATGCACAGCAGACCTCAGATTAGCAGCAATGAGTTGCAGACCAACACCAATCCACATACTTCAGGCTGCAACAGCCCCAATTTTGAAATGAAAAAGAAAACCAGTATTGTAGCAGAAGTCTCCCCTGGCATGCAAACTCATACAAGTGCACAGCTGTATCAGCCACAAATAGCATTGATTTTATTCCTGTCCTATATATTAGGACAGGAATAAAATCAAAGCTATTTGTGGATCAAGATACTGCAGTGCATTTGTGGGGATCTGCGTGTGTGCAGGTTTGAGGACCAACATTGGCTGTATACAGAGAGCATGGGCCACATACAGTATTCCTGAGCAGTATACGGAGAGCATGGGCCACATTAAGTAATCCTGAGCATACAGAAAGCATGGGGCACATAAAGTAATCCAGAGCAGTATATGGAGAGTATGGGGCACGTAAAGTAATCCTGAGCATACAGAAAGCATGGGGCACATAAAGTAATCCCGAGCAGTATATGGAGAGTATGGGGCACGTAAAGTAATCCTGAGCAGTATATGGGGAGCATGGGCCACATTAAGTAATCCTGAGCATACAGAAAGCATGGGGCACATTAGGTAATCCTGGGCAGCATACAGACAGCATGGGGCACATTGGGTAATCCTGGGCAGCATACAGACAGCATTGGGCACATTGGGTAATCCTGGGCAGCATACAGACAAGCATGGGCCGCATTAAGTAATCCTGAGCATACAGAAAGCATGGGGCACATTAGGTAATCCTGGGCAGCATACAGACAGCATGGGGCACATTGGGTACTCCTGGGCAGCATACAGACCGCATGGGGCACATTGGGTACCCCTGGGCAGCATACAGACAGCATGGGGCACATTGGGTAATCCTGGGCAGCATACACACAGCATGGGGCACATAAAGTAAAACTTGGCAACATACATACAGCATGGAACACATAAAGTAAAATTGGGCAGCATACAGACAGCAGGCAGAAAGCATGGGGCACATACCGTAAACCTGCAGGGTGATCCTTCAGCTCTCTCCACTGCGCTCTGGCTCCTGATGAAACTGGGCAGGGAACAATTTCTGCTGCTGTACGAGGGAACCGCCAGGCACTGCAGGCGGGAGATCGGGCAGACCGCTGAGAGCCTCCTCAGCGCGCCTTTGCAAGCCAATGAAAAGCGCCAATGTCAGAGGTGGGTGGGCGAATCACGTACCGTATTTTTCGCCCTATAAGACGCACCGGCCCATAAGACGCACCTAGGTTTTTGGGGAGGAAAATAAGAAAAAAAAATATTTTTAACCAAAAGGTGTGCTGTGTGTTTGGTGGGTTTGGAACTAATGGTGGTCTGTGGATGGCTGACACTGTTATGGGGGGATCTGTGTATGACGGATACTGTTATGGGGGGGATCTGTGGATGACAGACACTGTTATGGGGGGATCTGTGGATGACGGACACTGTTATGGGGGGGATCTGTGGATGACAGACACTGTTATGGGGGGGATCTGTGGATGACAGACACTGTTATGGGGGGATCTGTGGATGACTGACACTGTTATGGGGGGGATCTGTGGATGACAGACACTGTTATGGGGGGATCTGTGGGTGACGGTCACTGTTATGGAGGGGATCTGTGGATGACGGACACTGTTATGGGGGGATCTGTGGATGACGGACACTGTTATGGGGGGGATCTGTGGATGACGGACACTGTTACAGGGGGATCTGTGGCTGGCACTGTTACAGGGGTGGGGGATCTGTGGCTGGCACTGTTACAGGGGGGGATCTGCGGATGGCACTGTTATGGGCTGGGGGGATCTGTGGGTGGCACTGTTATATATGTGCCATCCACAGACCCCCCAGCCCATAACAGTGCCATCCACAGACCCCCCCCAGCCCATAACAGTGACATCCACAGACCCCCCCCAGCCCATAACAGTGACATCCACAGACCCCCCCCAGCCCATAACAGTGACATCCACAGACCCCCCCCAGCCCATAACTGTGCCATCCACAGATCGCCCCCGCCTCCCCCCCCGCCGCCAGTATACAAATATAAGATGTTATATTCATTTATTGGTTATTAAACATGCCCCCTCAGTCCTATTACTACCTTACATCATAATCGCTTCTGTAGAATTCAGGCAGCCCAAGCCGGGCGGCCGGCGCGTCTCTCACTGACGTCACTTGCCTGCGCCGCCTGCTTCATTCAGGCACATGACAAGAGTTACGCTGCCGCCCGCCTGGCCTGCCTGAATTCTACAGATGCGATTAGGATGTAAGGTAGTAATAGGACTGAGGGGGCATGTTTAATAACCAATAAATGAATATGACATCTTATATTAGTATACCGGAGCGGCGGGGCGGGGCTATACTACACTGACTGCACCGCCCCGCCGCTATTGCCGGCCCCCAGACCCTCCTCCCAGTCCGTCCCCGAGTCCCCGCTCGCTCCTACATCGCAGCTGGTAAAACGGCAAGCATTCGCCCCATAAGACGCAGGGGCATTTCTCCCCCATTTTGGGGGAAGAAAAAGTGCGTCTTATGGGGCGAAATTGACAGCCGCTCACACGTGCCAGCAGAGACAGACTCGCGTGCCATGCCGGGGATTGCCGACCCCTGCACTAAGCTAAAGAGCTGCCTCATCCTCCTCTATGATCCTGAATACAGTTTAATATGCTCTTCAGCTGAATCTCTGTAGGACTGGAGTTCATAAGGAGACATGAAGTACAGAGAGGAGGTGGGGATGTTGTTGATGAGCAGCAGCTCTTGTATGGAGTCTCCATTACCACAGTTGTCCAGTATCCTCTGCGTTGAAGTTCACTATTACGAGTTCTTGCCGTTTATATGTCTGGTTTTTTAAGTCTGTTTGGGTTCCTGATCATTCCGTCTGCCAGTGCTCTGTGTTTTGTCTCTTGCCTGTATATGTTTTTGCCTTGAATTCACCTGTATTCTGCCTGGTTCTAAATTAGTGCCTTGTCTGTGCCTCTGGTGCCTTGCACTAGTGTCTCTAACCTCCGTGGGTCAGCTGCCAACTACAGCGGGACTATTCCAAAAGGTAGGGGGATGGTGGCTCCCCCAAAGTAAAGTCCAGATCCCTGTATAGGGGTTAAATAATAAAACCAGGGGACCACCAGGATAACACCCTCAGGTCTAGCCCAACATCAAAGCACCATTGTCTGTAACAGTTTGCACAGGCCCTGTCTGTACAATATTTATAGACTATATATGGCGTTGTGCCGAAGTGGCTGGAGGTAAGGCCCCAGTTCAGACCTACATAGGTCGTAAGAAATACGGATGCTATCCGTGTTTAGGCTGCGTTAACTGTAGCTACATGTTGAAAGGGGAGAAATTCACACACCCGATATTGAAGACGCAATTTGAAATACGGCATTTCCTGACCTGTGATAGTTCATTTGTGATCTATCTTCTGTCTTGCCCCTGCAACCTTTTATATGTAGGGGAAACCACTTGTGAGGTCAAGACCAGAATGAACTATCACAGGTATTCGATTCGTCAAAAAAGGAGAGATCTCCCTGTGCCGAAGCACTTTGTTGAGGCTGGGCACGGAGAGAGGGACCTCAAATTTAGGGTGATAGATCACATTCCCCCACTTAAACGGGGAGGTAACAGGGAAAGACTACTTAAACAACGTGAGATCATGTGGATACACAGGTTACATACATTGAAGCCGGATAGCCTCAATGCGGAATGTAGATGGGAACTGTGTGGGTGATAAATGTGTGCAGCGCTCGCTAACGTGGGGGTCCTTGACCATTCGATCTGGTGTATGAGATATGCAACAGTGCTAACGTTCTTGAGAATACAACCAATGTATATTGATACATATTTTCATTAATTCTAGATCACTTTGGATGAGCTTGATGAACCTTTGTCTATGTACTGGATGGAGCCGCCCAATGACCTTGAATACATGAACGTGAAAGTGACCATTGTGTGGAGACTTGAAGGACTGCGACTGATGACCTGGATTGGTTGCATGATGCACACTATGTCTATTGATGAATGACAGTGGTCAAATTTGTATAGATGGTGTGTGTTATTTCACTAGCCACACACTTGGGAGCTGGTGGAGTCATATACACATCATTGTTACATGTGTAGGTAGATGGGAGGTGTGTTCCATTGTAACCACACACAATCAAGGTATAATGGTGGTGGCCAATTGGGGATTAAGCAATCGCTCTGTGCTTACTGGCAGAGTTTTGATTGCCTCCCCTTTGGGCCATTTCCATATACCCAGAGGTGCGCTGTTATTTAGATCGTGTGCACATGTATGCTTCCTGGCGTCAATGCGATCGTCCGCATGTCTCTACACTGTTTACATCACTATGGTTACTGAACACGCCCCTGTGTGCGATGCGTCTGACGCCGAGTCACATGCCCTGGCCTCCCTCCCCTCGCAGCTGTTGCTCCTACGGTGCGTTCCAGTGGATGACGCTGCGGTCCATGGAGCCATCACGTGGGTGCGCGTCTGGGGCGTGGCCAGAGGCGTCTGGCTCGGCGCATGCGCACCGCTAACGAGGGGACGCCAATGCCGGCCGGTTCTAAGTATCCATGTGTGGTGAGCTCCGTCCTGTTGTTTTTAACTTGTGATATGGTACAGCCGTACCAACAACTGATGATTTTAACCCTCTATGCACCTAACACTTTTTGCACAGCGTTCACTATGTGTAGTCACGTACTAAATAGATATATATTCTATTTAATTGTAATGGAGGTACAGAAATTTATCTATATACACTGTTCTTGATATTATTATGATCACTTATGTAACTTTTGTATGCTCTATATATGAGTAGGTTTATAATGTTTATCATGCACTTATGTCATGTGAGGATATGGTTAAAGATCATGTGACTAGATTGGAGACACGCCTAACCACTCATTGTAATTGATTTGTATTGAATTGTGGGTATATATACCTTGTCATATGCACTGTTATGTAGCTTGATAAAGGCCTCATTGAGCAGGCCGAAACGTCGCTTGGAATAAAGTTTGGGGTCCTCACCCGTTCACTCAAAGCTGGAAGTGCTGCCTCATCATTTGCTTGATATATATCGTGGAGGAATAGCCGACCTCTGTGGGGAGTTGCACCCGGTACACCGTGTCTGACTGTGCTGCTGCACTATTTGTGTATTATATAATATATGTATAAATATAATATATAGATTGTAAGTGATCGTCTACTCTTAGGAGGTCGCCATCACAGACTTCCTTACAGACCACAGGATTTAGGGGCCAAACTGTGCTTTATTGTGGCACGTCAGCAAAACAAACAAAGAAATCATAAACATAAACCTCAGCCGTCTGGCCACTGACTACACAGTATAATCTTCCTCTCTAGCGGGATCTGGGTCTACCACCCAGCTCCCAAAAACACATCAGTGCTTACCCCACAGAGGGTTCCGGCTCCCACAGGCCTTGACATAGCCTGTTCCTTTCTCAGACTGGGAGCCCTGATTGAGGAGCTCAGACCATCTTTATCCAAGCTCCTCAGCTGGCTGCTAATTATCCTCATTACCATCCCAGCTGCTGCAGACAGTGGGAAAAACCTATTTTCCCAGCCGTTCTTGTTCTCACCCAGCTTCCTCTTGGTGAGATACACCACTTGAATGGCCTTCCTATGGCCCTCTGGCAGCTCCACTGCCTATATATATATATATATATATATATATATATATATATATATACACACAGTACAGACCAAAAGTTTGGACACACCTTCTCATTCAAAGAGTTTTCTTTATTTTCATGACTATGAAGGCATCAAAACTATGAATTAACACATGTGGAATTATATACATAACAAACAAGTATAAAACAACTGAAAATGTCATATTCTAGGTTCTTCAAAGTAGCCACCTTTTGCTTTGATTACTGCTTTGCACACTCTTGGCATTCTCTTGATGAGCTTCAAGAGGTAGTCCCCTGAAATGGTCTTCCAACAGTCTTGAAGGAGTTCCCAGAGATGCTTAGCACTTGTTAGCCCTTTTGCCTTCACTCTGCGATCCAGCTCACCCCAAACCATCTCGATTGGGTTCAGGTCCGGTGACTGTGGAGGCCAGGTCATCTGGCGCAGCACCCCATCACTCTCCTTCATGGTCAAATAGCCCTTACTTTCAAAGTTTTCCCAATTTTTCGGCTGACTGACTGACCTTCATTTCTTAAAGTAATGATGGCCACTCGTTTTTTTCTTTACTTAGCTGCTTTTTTTCTTGCCATAATACAAATTATAACAGTCTATTCAGTAGGACTATCAGCTGTGTATCCACCTGACTTCTCCTCAACGCAACTGATGGTCCCAACCCCATTTATAAGGCAAGAAATCCCACTTATTAAACCTGACAGGGCACACCTGTGAAGTGAAAACCATTTCAGGGGACTACCTCTTGAAGCTCATCAAGAGAATGCCAAGAGTGTGCAAAGCAGTAATCAAAGCAAAAGGTGGCTACTTTGAAGAACCTAGAATATGACATATTTTCAGTTGTTTCACACTCTTTTGTTATGTATATAATTCCACGTGTTAATTCATAGTTTTGATGCCTTCAGTGTGAATCTACAATTTTCATAGTCATGAAAATAAAGAAAACTCTTTGAATAAGAAGGTGTGTCCAAACTTTTGGTCTGTACTGTTCTTAACATGAAAATGCGGGAACTGATGTGTGCTGGAGCTAAAGATAAATCAAAAGTAGCAGTTGTGCTGAGGCCCTGGTGCCCAAATTGTGTGGCTACTTTAAAGAGAACCTATGGCCTCGCCTGACATATATGTTTTAATAAATTTCCCATGTAATATCAGTTTTGGAGCATTGTTACTTAAAACTCTGTTATGCCATGCTTCTATTATTCCTACTAAAAGTTTATGATTTGTCGGCAGTCTACAACAAAGGTCCATCTGGGTGTTACCAACTGTCAGTTGTTCAATAGTGCCAGACTTTACAGAGACAGAACCCCAACTGGTAATGGATGAACCTTTTTTGCAGACTGCTGAAAAACTATTTATAAATTTCCAGAAATAATAGAGGAATGGTGCAGTCATAAAAATAGAAGCTCCAGAATAATTGATACTAAAACAGACATATTTGGAGAGTTGACAGGTCCTTTATAAATGTACACATCATGCACCATATTTATTAGCACTATGTGGCACATTTATTAAGACCGGCATTTTAGTAATAAAGCCCCATAGCTGGTGGAGGATCCACCAAGTTATAAAGAGGTGCAGGCCTCTCCACAACTTTGGTGCATCCAGCGCCAGTTCTAAATGTAAGACAGCTTCCGAGCTGTCTTACATTTAGACCATTTTCTACACCTAAAATAGGCATAGAAAATGATAAATGAGATGGGCCTGCCAGACAGTCCCCCCCCCCCCACACCATGCCCACGATTTTAGACCTGGCGTGAGCAGGGAGAAGTCACAGATATTGGTGCAACTAACCATTGCGCCGCCATCTGCATCTGAAATATGCCTACTATAAAAGCGTATTTAAGTATAATAAATGACCCCCTATGTTTCTTAGGGTTTGTCTGTATCCTATAATATTTATTTTAGCATTGCATAGTAATTATATTTTCATTTAGAATGATGACAATATCTTTGTGGTGTAATGTTTTTGCTCTTGATTACCAATATAGGTGTAGTATTTTCTATATTGTATCTTTTGGAACTGTATGGCTTTTCATTTTTGACAGAGGTATAATATAACCATAACTTTACTATTTTGGATGTTTTAATGGGTATTATATGAAGAGGACAGTACTGTAGTTCACTGTTTAGTAGCTATTGGAAGTAAATGATTTTCATTTTTGATACAGGTACTGAGGAGTAAGCAAGCAATACAGAGTCGCTAGCTGTCAGAGTGCGGTATGTCCAATATCTGTTGTGTTATAAAGAAAAATATGTGCATACAATAATTACAAACTCTTTTCACTCCTCCGGCCCCCTCACATGAGCATCGGAGCATTTCATGCTTCGATGCTCTCCCTTGCCCTGTGCTATAACATGCAGGGCAAGGGCTTTTTTATTTACAATAGCACACTGCTAGGCGGAGGCTTCCACCCAGAAGTGTTTCCGGTGACATGGGGCTTTAGCGCTGCTCTAGCCGTTTCACAGGCTAGCGCAGCGCTAAAACCCATCCATTAGTTCTGGTAAAATCACCGGGCTCACTGCTGGGTGAAAGCCTTCGCCTAAAAGTCCCTATGGAGACCCTGGTATGTCACAAGATCTACTAAAAATGCCTGAAATGTCATTAAATGCAACGATGCTCATGTCAAGGGGGCCGGAGGGGTGAAGATAGGGACAACCCCTTTAAAAGAAATACATCTCACTTAGTCCATTAGGGGCAGCATATGATAGTCATGGGCCTAAAAATATAAAGTACACAATATTACACAATAGTGCACAATAGTAATTTATTTATCAGAAGTGATGTCTGAATTTAATTTTAATTCAAAAATTAAGTATGACTATTTTTATATGCACGATTAGCCTGATTTCCTCTCATTCGTAACAGTGTTGTTATGACTGATAAGGAAACTAGGAGAGAGTGGCTGCCAATGAAGAGGTGAGAAGGCTAGTTTTTCTTTTCTGAGTATAATATACACATATCTAGCCATTATTAAATTTTCTATCTAAGTACAGTTTGCTACTATTAGATACATTTCTCATATTTAAGGACTTGGAATAGGAGGCTGAGGAGGAAAAGTCAATTAAGAGAGAAGGATGTGGAGGGTGAGAAGGTGGTGAATTTAAGAGGATAAGGAGGAGAAGGAATAGGGCAATGAGAGGATATGGAGGTAGTGAAGGCAGAGCATAACAGCGAAAGACATTAGGGTTGAGGATAAGAGAGTGTTATGTATAGGCTGTTAGAAGGGATCAAGAAGTCTGTTTGTAAAAGAGGTGGAAATGAAGGATGAGAGAGGAGGACAGTATTTACTGTTAACCGCCTCCGGACTGCCTAACGCAGGATCGCGTTCCGGAGGCAGCAGCCCTGCGCACAGTCACGCATATATGCGTCATCTCGCGAGACGCGAGATTTCCTGTGAACGCGCACACACAGGCGCGCGCGTTCACAGGATCGGAAGGTAAGCGAGTGGATCTCCAGCCTGCCAGCGGCGATCGTTCGCTGGCAGGCTGGAGATGCGATTTTTTTAACCCCTAACAGGTATATTAGACGCTGTTTTGATAACAGCGTCTAATATACCTGCTACCTGGTCCTCTGGTGGTCCCTTTTGTTTGGATCGACCACCAGAGGACACAGGTAGCTCAGTAATAAGTAGCACCAAGCACTACACTACACCCCCCCTGTCACTTATTAACCCCTGATCACCCCATATAGACTCCCTGATCACCCCCCTGTCATTGATCACCCCCCTGTCATTGATCACCCCCCTGTAAGGCTCCATTCAGACGTCCGTATGATTTTTACGGATCCACTGATACATGGATCGGATCCGTAAAACACATACGGACGTCTGAATGGAGCCTTACAGGGGGGTGATCAATGACGGGGGTGATCACCCCATATAGACTCCCTGATCACCCCACTGTCATTGATCACCCCCCTGTAAGGCTCCAATCAGACGTCCGTATGATTTTTACGGATCCACGGATACATGGATCGGATCTGCAAAACACATACAGACGTCTGAATGGAGCCTTACAGGGGGGTGAGCACCCCATATAGACTCCCTGATCACCCCCCTGTCATGGATCACCCCCCTATAAGGCTCCATTCAGATGTCCGTATGATTTTTACGGATCCACTGATACATGGATTGGATCCGCAAAACACATACGGACGTCTGAATGGAGCCTTACAGGGGGGTGATCAATGACCGGGGGTGATCACCCCATATAGACTCCCTGATCACCCCCCTGTCATTGATCAACCCCCTGTAAGGCTCCATTCAGACATTTTTTTGGCCCAAGTTAGCAGAATATTTTATTTTTTTTCTTACAAAGTCTCATATTCCACTAACTTGTGTCAAAAAATAAAATCTCACATGAACTCACCATACCCCTCACGGAATCCAAATGCGTAAAATTTTTTAGACATTTATATTCCAGACTTCTTCTCACGCTTTAGGGCCCCTAGAATGCCAGGGCAGTATAAATACCCCACATGTGACCCGATTTCGGAAAGAAGACACCCCAAGGTATTCCGTGAGGGGCATATTGAGTCCATGAAAGATTGAAATTTTTGTCCCAAGTTAGCGGAAAGGGAGACTTTGTGAGAAAAAAATAAATAAAAAAATCAATTTCCGCTAACTTGTGCCAAAATTTTTTTTTTTTTATATGAACTCGCCATGCCCCTCATTGAATACCTTGGGGTGTCTTCTTTCCAAAGTGGGGTCACATGTGGGGTATTTATACTGAACTGGCATTTTAGGGGCCCTAAAGCGTGAGAAGAAGTCTGGGATCCAAATGTCTAAAAATGACCTCATAAAAGGAATGTGGGCCCCTTTGCGCATCTAGGCTGCAAAAAAGTGTCACACATCTGGTATCGCCGTACTCAGGAGAAGTTGGGCAATGTGTTTTGGGGTGTCATTTTACATATACCCATGCTGGGTGAGATAAATATCTTGGTCAAATGCCAACTTTGTATAAAAAATGGGAAAAGTTGTCTTTTGCCGAGATATTTCTCTCACCCATCATGAGTATATGTAAAAAGACACCCCAAAACACATTGCCCAACTTCTCCTGAATACGGCGATACCACATGTGTGACACTTTTTTGCAGCCTAGGTGGGCAAAGGGGCCCACATTCCAAAGAGCACCTTTAGGATTTCACAGGTCATTTACCTACTTACCACACATTAGGGCCCCTAGAATGCCAGGGCAGTATAACTACCCCACAAGTGACCCCATTTTGGAAAGAAGACACCCCAATGTATTCCGTGAGGGGCATGGCGAGTTCCTAGAATTTTTTATTTTTTGTCACAAGTTAGCGGAAAATGATGATTTTTTTCTTTTTTTTTCTTACAAAGGCTCATATTCCACTAACTTGTGACAAAAAATAAAAACTTCCATGAACTTACTATGCCCATCACGAAATACCTTGGGGTGTTTTCTTTCCAAAATGGGGTCACTTGTGGGGTAGTTATACTGCCCTGGCATTTTAGGGGCCCGAATGCGTGAGAAGTGGTTTGAAATCAAAATCTGTAAAAAATGGCCGGTGAAATCCGAAAGTTGCTCTTTGGAATGTGGGCCCCTTTGCCCACCTAGGCTGCAAAAAAGTGTCACACATGTGGTATCGCCGTACTCAGGAGAAGTTGGGCAATATGTTTTGGGGTGTCATTTTACATATACCCATGCTGGGTGAGAGAAATATCTTGGTAAAATGCCAACTTTGTATAAAAAAAATGGGAAAAGTTGTCTTTTAAGAGGATAAGCTATATAAGAGGATAAGCTAGGAGAGGGGGAGTGTGAGTCAATTAAGAGAGAAGTATGTGGAGGGTGAGAAGGTGGTGAATTAAAGAGGTTAGAGGATAATGAGGAGATGGAATAGGGCAATGGACTAACGCAACTTTAGCTATAACTTCTGCCATTTTTTGGCAAAATTTATGGAAAGTCTTTCAGGCGGCGCAAAGCTGTGCCCCTACTGCTAATCAATATCCACTCTTTCTTGGCACTTCAAAGAAATGGCAAGAAACTTACATTGTTGCAAATTATTGTGCACATATGGGATTCCCCATACTTTGCGACTTATTTACACAATAACAATGGTGTAATTAGCTTAATAAATATCCTCCAATGACTTTTCAGTTTTAATATAGGTACTAAGAAGTAAGTATGCAATACAATGTCATTTACTATTAGAAATTGTTTAAGATTTGTTATGTTGTCAATATAGGCATGTGTATAAAATAATTAGAAATAAAAAAAAATATGAGGCCAGTTTTTATTTATTTTTTCAATTGTATTATACACATGTCTATGCTCATATTCCTTTTCTGTCTCTAAGTAATGTGTGTCACTATCAGTTATTGTGTATTTCTGTTATATTTAAGGATTTATATATAAGGTATGAGAAGTAAGAGGATAAGCTAGGAGAGGAGGAGTGTGATTCAATTAAGAGAGAAGTATGTGGAGGGTGAGAAGGTGGTGAATTAAAGAGGTTAGAGGATATTTAGGAGATGGAATAGGGCAATGAGAGGATATGGAGGTAGTGAAGGCAGAGCATAAAAGCGGAGGACATTAGGGTTGAGGATAAGAGAGTGTTATGTATAGGCTGTTAGAGGGGATCAGGAAGTCTGTGGATGAAAGAGGTGGAAATGAAGGATGAGAGAGGAGGACAGTATTTATTGTTAAGTAGCTTTTGTTAATCATTGGGTACATGTATCAAGAATGGTATATCCATATGCCAGTCTTGATCTCTTTGCACTGGTGTGAGATATTCCAAATTTATTAAGAAGTAGATGACTCTTAATAAATTAGGTGCATCTCCATCCAACCATGTGTCACAACATGAAGTCTGCGTTAGCCAGGGACTAACGCAACTTTAGCTATAACTTCTGCCATTTTTTGGCAAAATTTATGGAAAGTCTTTCAGGCGGCGCAAAGCTGTGCCCCTACTGCTAATCAATGTCCACTCTTTCTTGGCACTTCAAAGAAATGGCAAGAAACTTACATTGTTGCAAATTATTGTGCACATATGGGATTCCCCATACTTTGCGACTTATTTACACAATAACAATGGTGTAATTAGAATAATAAATATCCTCCAATGACTTTTCAGTTTTAATATAGGTACTAAGAAGTAAGTATGCAATACAATGTCATTTACTATTAGAAATTGTTTAAGATTTGTTATGTTGTCAATATAGGCATGTGTATAAAATGATTAGAAATTTAAAAAAAATACATTTCACTTATAAGTAATAGATTTTCTTAGTCCCTTGATAGCAGCATATGGTGCAGTCATGGGCCTAAACAATATGTTAGTGCGCAATGGCTGGTAATTCATCGGCAAAGAAGTATGAATTTGTGATTTTAATTAATAAATTGAGGATGACTATGTTAAGTTTTACACTTAATGTTAGTCTGATTTCCTCTTGTTCGTAACAACTTTGTTATGACCGAGGAGAAATCTAGGAGAGGGGTGGCTGGCTATGAAGGGGTATGAGGAGGCCAGTTTTTTTTTATTTTTTCTATTGTATTATACACATGTCTATGCTCATATTCCTTTTCTGTTTCTAAGTAATGTGTGTCACTATCAGTTATTGTGTATTTCTGTTATATTTAAGGATTTAGATATAAGGTGTGAGAAATAAGAGGATAAGCTGGGAGAGGGGGGGGAGTGTGAGTCAATTACGAGAGAAGTATGTGGAGGTTGAGAAGGTGGTGAATTAAAGAGGTTAGAGGATAATGAGGAGATGGAATAGGGCAATGAGAGGATATGGAGGTAGTGAAGGCAGAGCATAAAAGCGGAGGACATTAGGGTTGAGGATAAGAGAGTGTTATGTATAGGCTGTTAGAGGGGTTCAGGAAGTCTGTGGATGAAAGGTGGAAATGAAGGATGAGAGAGGAGGACAGTATTTATTGTTAAGTAGCTTTTGTTAATCATTGGGTACATGTATCAAGAATGGTATATTCATATGCCAGTCTTGATCTCTTTGCACTGGTGTGAGATATTCCAAATTTATTAAGAAGTAGAGGACTCTTAATAAATTAGGTGCATCTCCATCCAACCATGTGTCACAACATGATGTCTGCGTTAGCCAGGGACTAACGCAACTTTAGCTATAACTTCTGCCATTTTTTGGCAAAATTTATGGAAAGTCTTTCAGACGGCGCAAAGCTGTGCCCCTACTGCTAATCAATGTCCACTCTTTCTTGGCACTTCAAAGAAATGGCAAGAAACTTACATTGTTGCAAATTATTGTGCACATATGGGATTCCCCATACTTTGCGACTTATTTACACAATAACAATGGTGTAATTAGCTTAATAAATATCCTCCAATGACTTTTCAGTTTTAATATAGGTACTAAGAAGTAAGTATGCAATACAATGTCATTTACTATTAGAAATTGTTTAAGATTTGTTATGTTGTCAATATAGGCATGTGTATAAAATTGATTAGAAATAAAAAAAAATATGAGGCCAGTTTTTATTTATTTTTTCAATTGTATTATACACATGTCTATGCTCATATTCCTTTTCTGTCTCTAAGTAATGTGTGTCACTATCAGTTATTGTGTATTTCTGTTATATTTAAGGATTTAGATATAAGGTATGAGAAGTAAGAGGATAAGCTAGGAGAGGAGAAGTGTGAGTCAATTAAGAGAGAAGTATGTGGAGGGTGAGAAGGTGGTGAATTAAAGAGGTTAGAGGATAATGAGGAGATGGAATAGGGCAATGAGAGGATATGGAGGTAGTGAAGGCAGAGCATAAAAGCGGAGGACATTAGGGTTGAGGATAAGAGAGTGTTATGTATAGGCTGTTAGAGGGGATCAGGAAGTCTGTGGATGAAAGAGGTGGAAATGAAGGATGAGAGAGGAGGACAGTATTTATTGTTAAGTAGCTTTTGTTAATCATTGGGTACATGTATCAAGAATGGTATATCCATATGCCAGTCTTGATCTCTTTGCACTGGTGTGAGATATTCCAAATTTATTAAGAAGTAGATGACTCTTAATAAATTAGGTGCATCTCCATCCAACCATGTGTCACAACATGAAGTCTGCGTTAGCCAGGGACTAACGCAACTTTAGCTATAACTTCTGCCATTTTTTGGCAAAAGTTATGGAAAGTCTTTCAGGCGGCGCAAAGCTGTGCCCCTACTGCTAATCAATGTCCACTCTTTCTTGGCACTTCAAAGAAATGGCAAGAAACTTACATTGTTGCAAATTATTGTGCACATATGGGATTCCCCATACTTTGCGACTTATTTACACAATAACAATGGTGTAATTAGCTTAATAAATATCCTCCAATGACTTTTCAGTTTTAATATAGGTACTAAGAAGTAAGTATGCAATACAATGTCATTTACTATTAGAAATTGTTTAAGATTTGTTATGTTGTCAATATAGGCATGTGTATAAAATAATTAGAAATTAAAAAAAATATGAGGCCAGTTTTTATTTATTTTTTCAATTGTATTATACACATGTCTATGCTCATATTCCTTTTCTGTCTCTAAGTAATGTGTGTCACTATCAGTTATTGTGTATTTCTGTTATATTTAAGGATTTAGATATAAGGTATGAGAAGTAAGAGGATAAGCTAGGAGAGGAGGAGTGTGAGTCAATTAAGAGAGAAGTATGTGGAGGGTGAGAAGGTGGTGAATTAAAGAGGTTAGAGGATAATGAGGAGATGGAATAGGGCAATGAGAGGATATGGAGGTAGTGAAGGCAGAGCATAAAAGCGGAGGACATTAGGGTTGAGGATAAGAGAGTGTTATGTATAGGCTGTTAGAGGGGATCAGGAAGTCTGTGGATGAAAGAGGTGGATATGAAGGATGAGAGAGGAGGACAGTATTTAATGTTAAGTAGCTTTTGTTAATCATTGGGTACATGTATCAAGAATGGTATATCCATATGCCAGTCTTGATCTCTTTGCACTGGTGTGAGATATTCCAAATTTATTAAGAAGTAGATGACTCTTAATAAATTAGGTGCATCTCCATCCAACCATGTGTCACAACATGAAGTCTGCGTTAGCCAGGGACTAACGCAACTTTAGCTATAACTTCTGCCATTTTTTGGCAAAAGTTATGGAAAGTCTTTCAGGCGGCGCAAAGCTGTGCCCCTTTACTGCTAATCAATGTCCACTCTTTCTTGGCACTTCAAAGAAATGGCAAGAAACTTACATTGTTGCAAATTATTGTGCACATATGGGATTCCCCATACTTTGCGACTTATTTACACAATAACAATGGTGTAATTAGCTTAATAAATATCCTCCAATGACTTTTCAGTTTTAATATAGGTACTAAGAAGTAAGTATGCAATACAATGTCATTTACTATTAGAAATTGTTTAAGATTTGTTATGTTGTCAATATAGGCATGTGTATAAAATGATTAGAAATAAAAAAAAATATGAGGCCAGTTTTTATTTATTTTTTCAATTGTATTATACACATGTCTATGCTCATATTCCTTTTCTGTCTCTAAGTAATGTGTATCACTATCAGTTATTGTGTATTTCTGTTATATTTAAGGATTTAGATATAAGGTATGAGAAGTAAGAGGATAAGCTAGGAGAGGAGGAGTGTGAGTCAATTAAGAGAGAAGTATGTGGAGGATGAGAAGGTGGTGAATTAAAGAGGTTAGAGGATAATGAGGAGATGGAATAGGGCAATGAGAGGATATGGAGGTAGTGAAGGCAGAGCATAAAAGCGGAGGACATTAGGGTTGAGGATAAGAGAGTGTTATGTATAGGCTGTTAGAGGGGATCAGGAAGTCTGTGGATGAAAGAGGTGGAAATGAAGGATGAGAGAGGAGGACAGTATTTATTGTTAAGTAGCTTTTGTTAATCATTGGGTACATGTATCAAGAATGGTATATCCATATGCCAGTCTTGATCTCTTTGCACTGGTGTGAGATATTCCAAATTTATTAAGAAGTAGATGACTCTTAATAAATTAGGTGCATCTCCATCCAACCATGTGTCACAACATGAAGTCTGCGTTAGCCAGGGACTAACGCAACTTTAGCTATAACTTCTGCCATTTTTTGGCAAAAGTTATGGAAAGTCTTTCAGGCGGCGCAAAGCTGTGCCCCTACTGCTAATCAATGTCCACTCTTTCTTGGCACTTCAAAGAAATGGCAAGAAACTTACATTGTTGCAAATTATTGTGCACATATGGGATTCCCCATACTTTGCGACTTATTTACACAATAACAATGGTGTACTTAGCTTAATAAATATCCTCCAATGACTTTTCAGTTTTAATATAGGTACTAAGAAGTAAGTATGCAATACAATGTCATTTACTATTAGAAATTGTTTAAGATTTGTTATGTTGTCAATATAGGCATGTGTATAAAATGATTAGAAATAAAAAAAAATATGAGGCCAGTTTTTATTTATTTTTTCAATTGTATTATACACATGTCTATGCTCATATTCCTTTTCTGTCTCTAAGTAATGTGTGTCACTATCAGTTATTGTGTATTTCTGTTATATTTAAGGATTTAGATATAAGGTATGAGAAGTAAGAGGATAAGCTAGGAGAGGAGGAGTGTGATTCAATTAAGAGAGAAGTATGTGGAGGGTGAGAAGGTGGTGAATTAAAGAGGTTAGAGGATAATGAGGAGATGGAATAGGGCAATGAGAGGATATGGAGGTAGTGAAGGCAGAGCATAAAAGCGGAGGACATTAGGGTTGAGGATAAGAGAGTGTTATGTATAGGCTGTTAGAGGGGATCAGGAAGTCTGTGGATGAAAGAGGTGGAAATGAAGGATGAGAGAGGAGGACAGTATTTATTGTTAAGTAGCTTTTGTTAATCATTGGGTACATGTATCAAGAATGGTATATCCATATGCCAGTCTTGATCTCTTTGCACTGGTGTGAGATATTCCAAATTTATTAAGAAGTAGATGACTCTTAATAAATTAGGTGCATCTCCATCCAACCATGTGTCACAACATGAAGTCTGCGTTAGCCAGGGACTAACGCAACTTTAGCTATAACTTCTGCCATTTTTTGGCAAAAGTTATGGAAAGTCTTTCAGGCGGCGCAAAGCTGTGCCCCTACTGCTAATCAATGTCCACTCTTTCTTGGCACTTCAAAGAAATGGCAAGAAACTTACATTGTTGCAAATTATTGTGCACATATGGGATTCCCCATACTTTGCGACTTATTTACACAATAACAATGGTGTAATTAGCTTAATAAATATCCTCCAATGACTTTTCAGTTTTAATATAGGTACTAAGAAGTAAGTATGCAATACAATGTCATTTACTATTAGAAATTGTTTAAGATTTGTTATGTTGTCAATATAGGCATGTGTATAAAATAATTAGAAATAAAAAAAAATATGAGGCCAGTTTTTATTTATTTTTTCAATTGTATTATACACATGTCTATGCTCATATTCCTTTTCTGTCTCTAAGTAATGTGTATCACTATCAGTTATTGTGTATTTCTGTTATATTTAAGGATTTAGATATAAGGTATGAGAAGTAAGAGGATAAGCTAGGAGAGGAGGAGTGTGAGTCAATTAAGAGAGAAGTATGTGGAGGATGAGAAGGTGGTGAATTAAAGAGGTTAGAGGATAATGAGGAGATGGAATAGGGCAATGAGAGGATATGGAGGTAGTGAAGGCAGAGCATAAAAGCGGAGGACATTAGGGTTGAGGATAAGAGAGTGTTATGTATAGGCTGTTAGAGGGGATCAGGAAGTCTGTGGATGAAAGAGGTGGAAATGAAGGATGAGAGAGGAGGACAGTATTTATTGTTAAGTAGCTTTTGTTAATCATTGGGTACATGTATCAAGAATGGTATATCCATATGCCAGTCTTGATCTCTTTGCACTGGTGTGAGATATTCCAAATTTATTAAGAAGTAGATGACTCTTAATAAATTAGGTGCATCTCCATCCAACCATGTGTCACAACATGAAGTCTGCGTTAGCCAGGGACTAACGCAACTTTAGCTATAACTTCTGCCATTTTTTGGCAAAAGTTATGGAAAGTCTTTCAGGCGGCGCAAAGCTGTGCCCCTTTACTGCTAATCAATGTCCACTCTTTCTTGGCACTTCAAAGAAATGGCAAGAAACTTACATTGTTGCAAATTATTGTGCACATGTGGGATTCCCCATACTTTGCGACTTATTTACACAATAACAATGGTGTAATTAGCTTAATAAATATCCTCCAATGACTTTTCAGTTTTAATATAGGTACTAAGAAGTAAGTATGCAATACAATGTCATTTACTATTAGAAATTGTTTAAGATTTGTTATGTTGTCAATATAGGCATGTGTATAAAATGATTAGAAATTTAAAAAAAATACAATTCACTTATAAGTAATAGATTTTCTTAGTCCCTTGATAGCAGCATATGGTGCAGTCATGGGCCTAAACAATATGTTAGTGCGCAATGGCTGGTAATTCATCGGCAAAGAAGTATGAATTTGTGATTTTAATTAATAAATTGAGGATGACTATGTTAAGTTTTACACTTAATGTTAGTCTGATTTCCTCTTGTTCGTAACAACTTTGTTATGACCGAGGAGAAATCTAGGAGAGGGGTGGCTGGCTATGAAGGGGTATGAGGAGGCCAGTTTTTTTTTATTTTTTCTATTGTATTATACACATGTCTATGCTCATATTCCTTTTCTGTCTCTAAGTAATGTGTGTCACTATCAGTTATTGTGTATTTCTGTTATATTTAAGGATTTAGATATAAGGTGTGAGAAATAAGAGGATAAGCTAGGAGAGGGGGGGGAGTGTGAGTCAATTACGAGAGAAGTATGTGGAGGGTGAGAAGGTGGTGAATTAAAGAGGTTAGAGGATAATGAGGAGATGGAATAGGGCAATGAGAGGATATGGAGGTAGTGAAGGCAGAGCATAAAAGCGGAGGACATTAGGGTTGAGGATAAGAGAGTGTTATGTATAGGCTGTTAGAGGGGTTCAGGAAGTCTGTGGATGAAAGGTGGAAATGAAGGATGAGAGAGGAGGACAGTATTTATTGTTAAGTAGCTTTTGTTAATCATTGGGTACATGTATCAAGAATGGTATATCCATATGCCAGTCTTGATCTCTTTGCACTGGTGTGAGATATTCCAAATTTATTAAGAAGTAGAGGACTCTTAATAAATTAGGTGCATCTCCATCCAACCATGTGTCACAACATGAAGTCTGCGTTAGCCAGGGACTAACGCAACTTTAGCTATAACTTCTGCCATTTTTTGGCAAAATTTATGGAAAGTCTTTCAGACGGCGCAAAGCTGTGCCCCTACTGCTAATCAATGTCCACTCTTTCTTGGCACTTCAAAGAAATGGCAAGAAACTTACATTGTTGCAAATTATTGTGCACATATGGGATTCCCCATACTTTGCGACTTATTTACACAATAACAATGGTGTAATTAGCTTAATAAATATCCTCCAATGACTTTTCAGTTTTAATATAGGTACTAAGAAGTAAGTATGCAATACAATGTCATTTACTATTAGAAATTGTTTAAGATTTGTTATGTTGTCAATATAGGCATGTGTATAAAATGATTAGAAATAAAAAAAAATATGAGGCCAGTTTTTATTTATTTTTTCAATTGTATTATACACATGTCTATGCTCATATTCCTTTTCTGTCTCTAAGTAATGTGTGTCACTATCAGTTATTGTGTATTTCTGTTATATTTAAGGATTTAGATATAAGGTATGAGAAGTAAGAGGATAAGCTAGGAGAGGAGGAGTGTGAGTCAATTAAGAGAGAAGTATGTGGAGGGTGAGAAGGTGGTGAATTAAAGAGGTTAGAGGATAATGAGGAGATGGAATAGGGCAATGAGAGGATATGGAGGTAGTGAAGGCAGAGCATAAAAGCGGAGGACATTAGGGTTGAGGATAAGAGAGTGTTATGTATAGGCTGTTAGAGGGGATCAGGAAGTCTGTGGATGAAAGAGGTGGAAATGAAGGATGAGAGAGGAGGACAGTATTTATTGTTAAGTAGCTTTTGTTAATCATTGGGTACATGTATCAAGAATGGTATATCCATATGCCAGTCTTGATCTCTTTGCACTGGTGTGAGATATTCCAAATTTATTAAGAAGTAGATGACTCTTAATAAATTAGGTGCATCTCCATCCAACCATGTGTCACAAAATGAAGTCTGCGTTAGCCAGGGACTAACGCAACTTTAGCTATAACTTCTGCCATTTTTTGACAAAAGTTATGGAAAGTCTTTCAGGCGGCGCAAAGCTGTGCCCCTACTGCTAATCAATGTCCACTCTTTCTTGGCACTTCAAAGAAATGGCAAGAAACTTACATTGTTGCAAATTATTGTGCACATATGGGATTCCCCATACTTTGCGACTTATTTACACAATAACAATGGTGTAATTAGCTTAATAAATATCCTCCAATGACTTTTCAGTTTTAATATAGGTACTAAGAAGTAAGTATGCAATACAATGTCATTTACTATTAGAAATTGTTTAAGATTTGTTATGTTGTCAATATAGGCATGTGTATAAAATGATTAGAAATAAAAAAAAATATGAGGCCAGTTTTTATTTATTTTTTCAATTGTATTATACACATGTCTATGCTCATATTCCTTTTCTGTCTCTAAGTAATGTGTGTCACTATCAGTTATTGTGTATTTCTGTTATATTTAAGGATTTAGATATAAGGTATGAGAAGTAAGAGGATAAGCTAGGAGAGGAGGAGTGTGAGTCAATTAAGAGAGAAGTATGTGGAGGGTGAGAAGGTGGTGAATTAAAGAGGTTAGAGGATAATGAGGAGATGGAATAGGGCAATGAGAGGATATGGAGGTAGTGAAGGCAGAGCATAAAAGCGGAGGACATTAGGGTTGAGGATAAGAGAGTGTTATGTATAGGCTGTTAGAGGGGATCAGGAAGTCTGTGGATGAAAGAGGTGGAAATGAAGGATGAGAGAGGAGGACAGTATTTATTGTTAAGTAGCTTTTGTTAATCATTGGGTACATGTATCAAGAATGGTATATCCATATGCCAGTCTTGATCTCTTTGCACTGGTGTGAGATATTCCAAATTTATTAAGAAGTAGATGACTCTTAATAAATTAGGTGCATCTCCATCCAACCATGTGTCACAACATGAAGTCTGCGTTAGCCAGGGACTAACGCAACTTTAGCTATAACTTCTGCCATTTTTTGGCAAAAGTTATGGAAAGTCTTTCAGGCGGCGCAAAGCTGTGCCCCTACTGCTAATCAATGTCCACTCTTTCTTGGCACTTCAAAGAAATGGCAAGAAACTTACATTGTTGCAAATTATTGTGCACATGTGGGATTCCCCATACTTTGCGACTTATTTACACAATAACAATGGTGTAATTAGCTTAATAAATATCCTCCAATGACTTTTCAGTTTTAATATAGGTACTAAGAAGTAAGTATGCAATACAATGTCATTTACTATTAGAAATTGTTTAAGATGTTATGTTGTCAATATAGGCATGTGTATAAAATAATTAGAAATAAAAAAAAATATGAGGCCAGTTTTTATTTATTTTTTCAATTGTATTATACACATGTCTATGCTCATATTCCTTTTCTGTCTCTAAGTAATGTGTGTCACTATCAGTTATTGTGTATTTCTGTTATATTTAAGGATTTAGATATAAGGTATGAGAAGTAAGAGGATAAGCTAGGAGAGGAGGAGTGTGAGTCAATTAAGAGAGAAGTATGTGGAGGGTGAGAAGGTGGTGAATTAAAGAGGTTAGAGGATAATGAGGAGATGGAATAGGGCAATGAGAGGATATGGAGGTAGTGAAGGCAGAGCATAAAAGCGGAGGACATTAGGGTTGAGGATAAGAGAGTGTTATGTATAGGCTGTTAGAGGGGATCAGGAAGTCTGTGGATGAAAGAGGTGGAAATGAAGGATGAGAGAGGAGGACAGTATTTAATGTTAAGTAGCTTTTGTTAATCATTGGGTACATGTATCAAGAATGGTATATCCATATGCCAGTCTTGATCTCTTTGCACTGGTGTGAGATATTCCAAATTTATTAAGAAGTAGATGACTCTTAATAAATTAGGTGCATCTCCATCCAACCATGTGTCACAACATGAAGTCTGCGTTAGCCAGGGACTAACGCAACTTTAGCTATAACTTCTGCCATTTTTTGGCAAAAGTTATGGAAAGTCTTTCAGGCGGCGCAAAGCTGTGCCCCTACTGCTAATCAATGTCCACTCTTTCTTGGCACTTCAAAGAAATGGCAAGAAACTTACATTGTTGCAAATTATTGTGCACATATGGGATTCCCCATACTTTGCGACTTATTTACACAATAACAATGGTGTAATTAGCTTAATAAATATCCTCCAATGACTTTTCAGTTTTAATATAGGTACTAAGAAGTAAGTATGCAATACAATGTCATTTACTATTAGAAATTGTTTAAGATTTGTTATGTTGTCAATATAGGCATGTGTATAAAATGATTAGAAATAAAAAAAAATATGAGGCCAGTTTTTATTTATTTTTTCAATTGTATTATACACATGTCTATGCTCATATTCCTTTTCTGTCTCTAAGTAATGTGTGTCACTATCAGTTATTGTGTATTTCTGTTATATTTAAGGATTTAGATATAAGGTATGAGAAGTAAGAGGATAAGCTAGGAGAGGAGGAGTGTGAGTCAATTAAGAGAGAAGTATGTGGAGGGTGAGAAGGTGGTGAATTAAAGAGGTTAGAGGATAATGAGGAGATGGAATAGGGCAATGAGAGGATATGGAGGTAGTGAAGGCAGAGCATAAAAGCGGAGGACATTAGGGTTGAGGATAAGAGAGTGTTATGTATAGGCTGTTAGAGGGGATCAGGAAGTCTGTGGATGAAAGAGGTGGAAATGAAGGATGAGAGAGGAGGACAGTATTTATTGTTAAGTAGCTTTTGTTAATCATTGGGTACATGTATCAAGAATGGTATATCCATATGCCAGTCTTGATCTCTTTGCACTGGTGTGAGATATTCCAAATTTATTAAGAAGTAGATGACTCTTAATAAATTTGGTGCATCTCCATCCAACCATGTGTCACAACATGAAGTCTGCGTTAGCCAGGGACTAACGCAACTTTAGCTATAACTTCTGCCATTTTTTGGCAAAAGTTATGGAAAGTCTTTCAGGCGGCGCAAAGCTGTGCCCCTACTGCTAATCAATGTCCACTCTTTCTTGGCACTTCAAAGAAATGGCAAGAAACTTACATTGTTGCAAATTATTGTGCACATATGGGATTCCCCATACTTTGCGACTTATTTACACAATAACAATGGTGTAATTAGCTTAATAAATATCCTCCAATGACTTTTCAGTTTTAATATAGGTACTAAGAAGTAAGTATGCAATACAATGTCATTTACTATTAGAAATTGTTTAAGATTTGTTATGTTGTCAATATAGGCATGTGTATAAAATAATTAGAAATAAAAAAAAATATGAGGCCAGTTTTTATTTATTTTTTCAATTGTATTATACACATGTCTATGCTCATATTCCTTTTCTGTCTCTAAGTAATGTGTATCACTATCAGTTATTGTGTATTTCTGTTATATTTAAGGATTTAGATATAAGGTATGAGAAGTAAGAGGATAAGCTAGGAGAGGAGGAGTGTGAGTCAATTAAGAGAGAAGTATGTGGAGGATGAGAAGGTGGTGAATTAAAGAGGTTAGAGGATAATGAGGAGATGGAATAGGGCAATGAGAGGATATGGAGGTAGTGAAGGCAGAGCATAAAAGCGGAGGACATTAGGGTTGAGGATAAGAGAGTGTTATGTATAGGCTGTTAGAGGGGATCAGGAAGTCTGTGGATGAAAGAGGTGGAAATGAAGGATGAGAGAGGAGGACAGTATTTATTGTTAAGTAGCTTTTGTTAATCATTGGGTACATGTATCAAGAATGGTATATTCATATGCCAGTCTTGATCTCTTTGCACTGGTGTGAGATATTCCAAATTTATTAAGAAGTAGAGGACTCTTAATAAATTAGGTGCATCTCCATCCAACCATGTGTCACAACATGATGTCTGCGTTAGCCAGGGACTAACGCAACTTTAGCTATAACTTCTGCCATTTTTTGGCAAAAGTTATGGAAAGTCTTTCAGGCGGCGCAAAGCTGTGCCCCTACTGCTAATCAATGTCCACTCTTTCTTGGCACTTCAAAGAAATGGCAAGAAACTTACATTGTTGCAAATTATTGTGCACATATGGGATTCCCCATACTTTGCGACTTATTTACACAATAACAATGGTGTAATTAGCTTAATAAATATCCTCCAATGACTTTTCAGTTTTAATATAGGTACTAAGAAGTAAGTATGCAATACAATGTCATTTACTATTAGAAATTGTTTAAGATTTGTTATGTTGTCAATATAGGCATGTGTATAAAATAAAATAATTAGAAATTAAAAAAAATATGAGGCCAGTTTTTATTTATTTTTTCAATTGTATTATACACATGTCTATGCTCATATTCCTTTTCTGTCTCTAAGTAATGTGTATCACTATCAGTTATTGTGTATTTCTGTTATATTTAAGGATTTAGATATAAGGTATGAGAAGTAAGAGGATAAGCTAGGAGAGGAGGAGTGTGAGTCAATTAAGAGAGAAGTATGTGGAGGGTGAGAAGGTGGTGAATTAAAGAGGTTAGAGGATATTTAGGAGATGGAATAGGGCAATGAGAGGATATGGAGGTAGTGAAGGCAGAGCATAAAAGCGGAGGACATTAGGGTTGAGGATAAGAGAGTGTTATGTATAGGCTGTTAGAGGGGATCAGGAAGTCTGTGGATGAAAGAGGTGGAAATGAAGGATGAGAGAGGAGGACAGTATTTATTGTTAAGTAGCTTTTGTTAATCATTGGGTACATGTATCAAGAATGGTATATCCATATGCCAGTCTTGATCTCTTTGCACTGGTGTGAGATATTCCAAATTTATTAAGAAGTAGATGACTCTTAATAAATTAGGTGCATCTCCATCCAACCATGTGTCACAACATGAAGTCTGCGTTAGCCAGGGACTAACGCAACTTTAGCTATAACTTCTGCCATTTTTTGGCAAAAGTTATGGAAAGTCTTTCAGGCGGCGCAAAGCTGTGCCCCTACTGCTAATCAATGTCCACTCTTTCTTGGCACTTCAAAGAAATGGCAAGAAACTTACATTGTTGCAAATTATTGTGCACATATGGGATTCCCCATACTTTGCGACTTATTTACACAATAACAATGGTGTAATTAGCTTAATAAATATCCTCCAATGACTTTTCAGTTTTAATATAGGTACTAAGAAGTAAGTATGCAATACAATGTCATTTACTATTAGAAATTGTTTAAGATTTGTTATGTTGTCAATATAGGCATGTGTATAAAATAATTAGAAATAAAAAAAAATATGAGGCCAGTTTTTATTTATTTTTTCAATTGTATTATACACATGTCTATGCTCATATTCCTTTTCTGTCTCTAAGTAATGTGTGTCACTATCAGTTATTGTGTATTTCTGTTATATTTAAGGATTTAGATATAAGGTATGAGAAGTAAGAGGATAAGCTAGGAGAGGAGGAGTGTGAGTCAATTAAGAGAGAAGTATGTGGAGGGTGAGAAGGTGGTGAATTAAAGAGGTTAGAGGATAATGAGGAGATGGAATAGGGCAATGAGAGGATATGGAGGTAGTGAAGGCAGAGCATAAAAGCGGAGGACATTAGGGTTGAGGATAAGAGAGTGTTATGTATAGGCTGTTAGAGGGGATCAGGAAGTCTGTGGATGAAAGAGGTGGAAATGAAGGATGAGAGAGGAGGACAGTATTTATTGTTAAGTAGCTTTTGTTAATCATTGGGTACATGTATCAAGAATGGTATATCCATATGCCAGTCTTGATCTCTTTGCACTGGTGTGAGATATTCCAAATTTATTAAGAAGTAGATGACTCTTAATAAATTAGGTGCATCTCCATCCAACCATGTGTCACAACATGAAGTCTGCGTTAGCCAGGGACTAACGCAACTTTAGCTATAACTTCTGCCATTTTTTGGCAAAAGTTATGGAAAGTCTTTCAGGCGGCGCAAAGCTGTGCCCCTTACTGCTAATCAATGTCCACTCTTTCTTGGCACTTCAAAGAAATGGCAAGAAACTTACATTGTTGCAAATTATTGTGCACATGTGGGATTCCCCATACTTTGCGACTTATTTACACAATAACAATGGTGTAATTAGCTTAATAAATATCCTCCAATGACTTTTCAGTTTTAATATAGGTACTAAGAAGTAAGTATGCAATACAATGTCATTTACTATTAGAAATTGTTTAAGATTTGTTATGTTGTCAATATAGGCATGTGTATAAAATAATTAGAAATTAAAAAAAATATGAGGCCAGTTTTTATTTATTTTTTCAATTGTATTATACACATGTCTATGCTCATATTCCTTTTCTGTCTCTAAGTAATGTGTGTCACTATCAGTTATTGTGTATTTCTGTTATATTTAAGGATTTAGATATAAGGTATGAGAAGTAAGAGGATAAGCTAGGAGAGGAGGAGTGTGAGTCAATTAAGAGAGAAGTATGTGGAGGGTGAGAAGGTGGTGAATTAAAGAGGTTAGAGGATAATGAGGAGATGGAATAGGGCAATGAGAGGATATGGAGGTAGTGAAGGCAGAGCATAAAAGCGGAGGACATTAGGGTTGAGGATAAGAGAGTGTTATGTATAGGCTGTTAGAGGGGATCAGGAAGTCTGTGGATGAAAGAGGTGGAAATGAAGGATGAGAGAGGAGGACAGTATTTATTGTTAAGTAGCTTTTGTTAATCATTGGGTACATGTATCAAGAATGGTATATCCATATGCCAGTCTTGATCTCTTTGCACTGGTGTGAGATATTCCAAATTTATTAAGAAGTAGATGACTCTTAATAAATTAGGTGCATCTCCATCCAACCATGTGTCACAAAATGAAGTCTGCGTTAGCCAGGGACTAACGCAACTTTAGCTATAACTTCTGCCATTTTTTGACAAAAGTTATGGAAAGTCTTTCAGGCGGCGCAAAGCTGTGCCCCTACTGCTAATCAATGTCCACTCTTTCTTGGCACTTCAAAGAAATGGCAAGAAACTTACATTGTTGCAAATTATTGTGCACATATGGGATTCCCCATACTTTGCGACTTATTTACACAATAACAATGGTGTAATTAGCTTAATAAATATCCTCCAATGACTTTTCAGTTTTAATATAGGTACTAAGAAGTAAGTATGCAATACAATGTCATTTACTATTAGAAATTGTTTAAGATTTGTTATGTTGTCAATATAGGCATGTGTATAAAATAATTAGAAATAAAAAAAAATATGAGGCCAGTTTTTATTTATTTTTTCAATTGTATTATACACATGTCTATGCTCATATTCCTTTTCTGTCTCTAAGTAATGTGTGTCACTATCAGTTATTGTGTATTTCTGTTATATTTAAGGATTTAGATATAAGGTATGAGAAGTAAGAGGATAAGCTAGGAGAGGAGGAGTGTGAGTCAATTAAGAGAGAAGTATGTGGAGGATGAGAAGGTGGTGAATTAAAGAGGTTAGAGGATAATGAGGAGATGGAATAGGGCAATGAGAGGATATGGAGGTAGTGAAGGCAGAGCATAAAAGCGGAGGACATTAGGGTTGAGGATAAGAGAGTGTTATGTATAGGCTGTTAGAGGGGATCAGGAAGTCTGTGGATGAAAGAGGTGGAAATGAAGGATGAGAGAGGAGGACAGTATTTATTGTTAAGTAGCTTTTGTTAATCATTGGGTACATGTATCAAGAATGGTATATCATATGCCAGTCTTGATCTCTTTGCACTGGTGTGAGATATTCCAAATTTATTAAGAAGTAGATGACTCTTAATAAATTAGGTGCATCTCCATCCAACCATGTGTCACAACATGAAGTCTGCGTTAGCCAGGGACTAACGCAACTTTAGCTATAACTTCTGCCATTTTTTGGCAAAAGTTATGGAAAGTCTTTCAGGCGGCGCAAAGCTGTGCCCCTACTGCTAATCAATGTCCACTCTTTCTTGGCACTTCAAAGAAATGGCAAGAAACTTACATTGTTGCAAATTATTGTGCACATATGGGATTCCCCATACTTTGCGACTTATTTACACAATAACAATGGTGTAATTAGCTTAATAAATATCCTCCAATGACTTTTCAGTTTTAATATAGGTACTAAGAAGTAAGTATGCAATACAATGTCATTTACTATTAGAAATTGTTTAAGATTTGTTATGTTGTCAATATAGGCATGTGTATAAAATGATTAGAAATTTTAAAAAAATACAATTCACTTATAAGTAATAGATTTTCTTAGTCCCTTGATAGCAGCATATGGTGCAGTCATGGGCCTAAACAATATGTTAGTGCGCAATGGCTGGTAATTCATCGGCAAAGAAGTATGAATTTGTGATTTTAATTAATAAATTGAGGATGACTATGTTAAGTTTTACACTTAATGTTAGTCTGATTTCCTCTTGTTCGTAACAACTTTGTTATGACCGAGGAGAAATCTAGGAGAGGGGTGGCTGGCTATGAAGGGGTATGAGGAGGCCAGTTTTTTTTTATTTTTTCTATTGTATTATACACATGTCTATGCTCATATTCCTTTTCTGT
>NW_024401209.1:0-76583 GCF_905171765.1 Bufo bufo
AGCCTTGATGACAAGGCTTGCTGGGTGCCCAAAGGGGAAACCGTCTAGGGCTAGTGACAGACTTTGAAATAACTCCCCAGAAATCGGCTGTCTCCGCGCTACTGGGCATGGGCTGGTTTTTTGTATGCCCCTAAGGGTTGCCTTTACCGCCTGGTTGGCCAAGATTGATTGGCAGGTTGGATCGGCAAGCAGTCTGTAGTGCTGGACACCTGCTAGGTACCCCTTGATGGAATTGGAAGTGAGGTGTAGGTGGAGATGGCAGTGGGCAATGAATGCCATGACAAAGGTCACATAGTCCTGGCCGTTCTGCGGGTGGCTGAGCAAGAAGCGCCGGAACGCCCTGTAGCCCGTGAGATAGTTCCTGGCTGTGTTCTTAGCCAAGGATCCCTGGACCAACTTCTTTGCGGATGCCACCAGCTGTCCTAGTCCATGGTCAGGAGGCTCAGGGGGGGAACGGGCGTGCCCACCGGATCTGCATCTGGCATTGTCTGGAAGAAGACGGTGTAGTTAAAACGGGACAAGGCGTCCGCTGCCACATTCTCAGCCCCCGCGATGTGGGAAGGGAATATATGAAAGTTGTGCCGGAGGGAAAGCCAAACCAACCTGCGGAGGAGGGACATGATCCTAGGAGATTTGGCCCTGCCTTTGGAGAGAACCTCTACCAGGATTAGGCTATCCGTGATGAAAGCTACGGGTTTGTTGGCCCAGAGGGGGCCCCAGACCTGGGCGGCCGCCACCAGCGGGTACAGCTCCAGAAGAGGGGAAGATTTGAGGGACTCGCCATCGAGGGAGAATTCCACCGGCCACTTGCCAACCAGCCATTGTGGGTGAAAAATGGCCGCAAACCCGCGAGAGGCGGCGGCGTCGGACTGAATCCTTGGGGAAAAGGCATCCAAGGAGGGCACGAAAAGGGAAATGCCATTCCAGGAAGTCAGAAAGGAGTGCCACATGAGGAGATCCGCGACCGCTTGGTTGTCAAGATGGACGACGGAATCCTGGTCCTGTGCCGAGGGGAGAAGAGAGAGGAGCCTAGACACGAAGGATCTCCCCTGGGGCATGATCCGGGAGGCGAAATTGAGGGAACCCAGGAGAGACTGCAACTCCAGCTTGGTAAGAACCCGGGAGGAAGCCGCGGAGGAGACTGCAGCCCTGATCCTAGACAATTTCGCCTCCGGTAGACTAGCTTCCATGGCGACGGAATCTAACACGATGCCCAGGAAGGTGACCCTCGTGCTAGGGCCCTCGGTCTTGGAAGAAGCGACTGGAACCTGGAGACGGGAAAACAGCTGGAGGAGGACGTCCAGCCCGGAGGCTTCACCCCGGGGGTCTTGGAAAATTAAGTAGTCGTCGAGATAGTGGATGACCATATCCAAACCCCCGTGGTGACCCAAAATCCAGTGCAGGGCGCCCGCGAACTGGTCAAATAACCAAGGGCTGCTCTTGGAGCCAAAGGTAAGTCTATTGGCAAAATAATACTGATGACCCCACTTAATGCCGTAAAATCCCCAGAGATGAGGTGCGATAGGAAGCAACTTGAAGGCATCCGCTATATCTGCCTTAGCGAGAAGGGCCCCTCTTCCTGACTGCAAAATGAAGTTGATTGCTTCCCCTATGGTGGAATAGGACATTGTGAACTCTTCCGATGGAATCAGGGAATTCAAGCTGGGTGTGGAGGACATATGGGGCGCAGACAGGTCGTAAATTAACCTTTTTTTATTTGAGGATTGCTTGGAGACTAACCCGATCGGGCTAATCCTCCAGACATCAAAAGGGATGGAGTCGAATGGGCCCAGCAGGAACCCTTTCTGGACTTCTGTCAACAACAAGCTGTCGACTGCGCCCGGATCGTGCATGGCTGACTGCAGGTTTTTCCCCTTCCAGGACTCAAGAGGGAGGGCAATCAACCCAGTGTGGAAACCCCTCCTGAATCCTGAAAGGAGGAACTGGACCAGATGCTGATCGGGGTGCTCCTGTAAGAGGACAGCCAGCAAGTCGACGTTGATGTCGGCTAGTCACGACTTAGAGGGTTTCTTCGGACAGGAAGAACGGGGGTGAGCCCTAAAGCACAGGGAGCAGACGTGTAAGGCTCTGCAGCTGCTGAAACCGCACCCGCCTGCATTAAAATTGTTGCACACCTGGCTCTGTCCTAGGAACACGATGGGCCTGCCCAACTTGTCCACGGACGGCTGGCTTCTTTGGCCGGAAGGACCCGGTCAAGGCCCGGAGTGGCCAGCAAGGGGCACCAGTCGGCCGTGTGCAAGATGGACTGGCATGTCGTGCAGGTGGGAGCTCTCAGCCCGGCGAAGTGCCGGAAAAAGAGCTCCATGTCCAATATGGCCCAGTTGGTGACAAACTGAAACTGGACCAAGGCTGCCGCAGCCTTGGCGGAAAATGAACGATGATAATCGTAAAAATTAAAGCCGCCATA
Organism: Bufo bufo; assembly: GCF_905171765.1. NCBI lineage: Eukaryota > Metazoa > Chordata > Amphibia > Anura > Bufonidae > Bufo > Bufo bufo. Next base: position 2,429 of record NW_024401209.1, read on the forward strand.
TTTGTATCCCAGATCCGTCAGGCGGTAAAGATATGTATCCAGTTCCTCCCGCCTGAGCGGATGGGCTGAGCAGATCACATCGCGATAAAGGCTAAATGCCAGCACGAACTCTGGAATAGAAAGCTTTCTTTTCAGGCGGGCATCTTTGGCCCTGAGCAGCACTGCAACCTCCCCGCAGTTAATAACTCTATTTTCGGCCACATCCTGGGAAGCTATCAGGATGGACGCCAAGTTAATGTCCTTCCCAGCTAAAATGTCCTTCTTGATACCCTCAGGGACAAAGTAGGCTGGGGCAACAACAGGACCAGCGCTGAGCGTACCCAACGCAGGCTCCTGGGAAGACGAGGGAACAATCGCAGTGATTGCGGACGGGGGATCCTCTGAGCCACGAGACTCCAGCTCCGCAACTCTGGACTGGACGTCCGCCAAAGAACCGACGAGGCTGCTGATGGTGGCTTGCAGCTGGTGCAGCGACAGCTGGATGGAAGAGAGGGAGGACTGGGAATTGCCGCTCCCTGGCTCGGTCCTCAGGAGGCGATAGAGTTCCGCCTTTCGGGCCGAAGCTGATGGGGAATACCCTTCTTATTCAGCTCGGCGATGAGTTTAGGGACAGTCCAACGCCTGAGAGATGGGCTCCCAGCGTGCCCTGAAACTGATGAGCCGGGACCCGAGAAGGAGTCCTCAATATCCGATGGTTGTGACATCTTGAACCTGTTAAAGAAAAGTCAAAACAAACAGAAGACAAAGGGGAGGAGAGACGAGAAGAAAGAGAAGAAAAAAAAATAAAAAATTTAATAAACAAAGGACCGGCATGAAATGAGGAGAGAGGCGTGAAGAAAACGTGATCCTACCCGAATCGCGCAGAACTGGAACTTGCTACAGGAGGGTACTGGAGAGAGTACGGGGAAAAAATTACCTGTGGACATAAGCAAAGACAGGCACGAATAAACACCGCTTTAGGAGCCGACCAGCGAAAGAAGAAAAGAAAAGGAGGACCAAGATGGGGAACAAAGATGGGAGAGGACCGTGGACGAGAGAGGGACCATGGGCGAAATGCAGAGTGCTGGGAAAAGGCCGGAAAGTGCCGAGGGCGGGGGCGGGTGAACAGGCGACGAGAGGAACTGAACGCCTCTGGTGCCTGCTGGAAGGACCTGGGTGAACCGAGTGAAAAATTCTAAAATAGGCACGTGCCTTGACCACGAGGTGACCCGAGCGAGCAGGAGCACGGAAGGCGAGAAACGGGACCTGGTGATCCAGGAGGAGGCAGACCGGAACAGATGCCTGTGCAAAGCAGGAAGGAAAATGACCCTAGCCACAGGAGTTAACTGAGAGGTGTCTGGCCAGGTGGACCTGACGTGCTCAAGAGCGCTTAAGGAACGTGAATGGGTGAATCAAGGACGACAGGGACAGAGCGAGCCTGGGCGATCCAGGACGACAGGGACAGAGCGAGCCTGGGCGATCCAGGACGACAGAGACAGAGCGAGCCTGGGCGATCCAGGACGACAGAGACAGAGCGAGCCTGGGCGATCCAGGACGACAGAGACAGAGCGAGCCTGGGCGATCCAGGACGACAGGGACAGAGCGAGCCTGGGCGATCCAGGACGACAGGGACAGAGCGAGCCTGGGCGATCCAGGACGACAGGGACAGAGCGAGCCTGGGCGATCCAGGACGACAGGGACAGAGCGAGCCTGGGCGATCCAGGACGACAGGGACAGAGCGAGCCTGGGCGATCCAGGACGACAGGGACAGAGCGAGCCTGGGCGATCCAGGACGACAGGGACAGAGCGAGCCTGGGCGATCCAGGACGACAGGGACAGAGCGAGCCTGGGCGATCCAGCACGACAGGGATAGAGCGAGCCTGGGCGATCCGGAACAACATGGCCAGTGGCGATGACGCCGTTATCAGCGTTACAATACCACTTCTATGTCTCCTTGAGAAAACACTTAGGGCGATGATGGAAGAGGAGGTGGCCCAGGAGGAAGAGGAGGAAGAGGGGTCATTTTTAGCACTTTCAGGCCAGTCTCTTCGAAGTGACTCAGAGGGAGGTTTTTTGCAACACCAGAGGCCAGGTACAAATGTGGCCAGACAGGGCCCACTACTGGAGGACGAGGATGAAGCATTTTCACAGCGGGGTGGCACCCAAAGCAACTCGGGCCCATCACTGGTGCGTGGCTGGGGGGAAACACAGGACGATGACGATACGCCTCCCAAAGAGGACAGCTTGTCCTTACCTCTGGGCAGCCTTGCACACATGAGCGACTACATGCTGCAGTGCCTGCGCAACGACAGCAGAGTTGCCCACATTTTAACGTGTGCGGACTACTGGGTTGCCACCCTGCTGGATCCCCGGTACAAAGACAATGTGCCCACCTTACTCCCTACACTGGAGCGTGATAGGAAGATGCGCGAGTACAAGCGCACGTTGGTAGACGCGCTACTGAGAGCATTCCCAAATGTCACAGGGGAACCAGTGGAAGCCCAAGGCGAAGGCAGAGGAGGAGCAAGAGGTCGCCAACGCAGCTGTGTCATGGCCAGCTCCTCTGAGGGCAGGGTTAGCATGGCAGAGATGTGGAAAAGTTTTGTCAACACGCCACAGCTAACTGCACCACCACCTGATACGGAACGTGTTAGCAGGAGGCAACATTTCACTAACATGGTGGAACAGTACCTGTGCACACCCCTCCACGTACTGACTGATAGTTCGGCCCCATTCAACTTCTGGGTCTCCAAATTGTCCACGTGGCCAGAGCTAGCCTTTTATGCCTTGGAGGTGCTGGCCTGCCCGGCGGCCAGCGTTTTGTCTGAACGTGTATTCAGCACGGCAGGGGGCGTCATTACAGACAAACGCAGCCGCCTGTCTACAGCCAATGTGGACAAGCTGACGTTCATAAAAATGAACCAGGCATGGATCCCACAGGACCTGTCCATCCCTTGTGCAGATTAGATATTAACTACCTCCCCTTAACAATATATTATTCTACTCCAGGGCACTTCCTCATTCAATACTATTTTTATTTTCATTTTACCATTATATTGCGGGGCAACCCAAAGTTGAATGAACCTCTCCTCTGTCTGGGTGCCGGGGCCTAAATGTGTGAAAGTGGCCTGTTCCAGTGGTGGGTGACGTGAAGCCTGATTGTCTGCTATGACTTGAAGACTGATTCTGCGCTGACATAAGGCCAGATTCTCTGTTACGGGACCTCTCTCCTCTGCCTGGGCCTAAATATGTGACAGTGGCCTGTTCCAGTGGTGGGTGACGTGAAGCCTGATTCTCTGCCATGACATGAAGACTGATTCTGCGCTGACATAAGGCCAGATTCTCTGTTACGGGACCTCTCTCCTCTGCCTGGGTGCCTGGGCCTAAATGTGTGACAGTGGCCTGTTCCAGTGGTGGGTGACGTGAAGCCTGATTCTCTGCTATGACATGAAGACTGATTCTGCGCTGACATGAAGCCAGATTCTCTGCTATGGCATGAAGAGACTGATTCTCTGCTGACGTGAAGCCAGATTCTCTGCTATGGGACCTCTGTCCAATTGATATTGGTTCATTTTTATTTTTTTAATTTTTATTTTAATTCATTTCCCTATCCACATTTGTTTGCAGGGGATTTACCTACATGTTGCTGCCTTTTGCAGCCCTCTAGCTCTTTCCTGGGCTGTTTTACAGCCTTTTTAGTGCCCAAAACTTCGGGTCCCCATTGACTTCAATGGGGTTCGGGTTCGGGACGAAGTTCGGGTCAGGTTCGGATCCCGAACTCGAACATTTCCGGGAAGTTCAGCCGAACTTCTCGAACCCGAACATCCATGTGTTCGCTCAACTCTACTTATAACTCGTGTTGAGCGAACAGTTCGAGCATAGTTCGGGTCCGTACCGAATTTTGGGGTGTTCGTGACACGGACCCGAACCCGAACTTTTTCGTAAAAGTTCGGGTTCGGGTTCGTCGTTCGGCATGTATTTTGGCGCATTTTGAAAGGCTGCAAAGCAGCCAATCAACATGCATCATACTACTTGCCCTAAGATGCCATCGCAGCCATGCCTACTATTGGCAAGGCTGTGATTGGCCAAGTGCAGCATGTGACTCAGCCTCTTTATAAGCTTGTGCGCACGTCGGGACGTGCTCACTCCCGATGTGAATAGAACAGGGATAGACGCAGCTGATGCTAGGGCGAGAATAGGCAGGGATAATTGAATAACTGGAAGCAAATTTCTCTCCTCCACCTGTGATTCATCTGAACAACTGCAGCTGAGCTGCTTTTTTGATAGGGATTGGCTATTTTTAGAGTGGCCAGAGTGATTTTTCCATCCACATGTACCTGGGCTGACCGCCGGCCGCCATTTTGCGACTTGTAGTGCTGCAGCAGAAGCTGCCACAGTGTGCATTCCAAAGCTCCAAACAAGTCAGACATCTACACCTGGGATTCAGACCAATAGCGATTTAGCAGCACAGTCCAAGGCTATTTTTTTTAAAGGTTGTGCAGACCATTTTGTGGCACATGTTACTGGGCTGATAGGCGGCGGCCATCTTGGGACTAGTGCTGCAGCACAATCTCTCCCAACGTCCATTAATCACTTGTAATAGTGGTCTGTGCCATAGAAATCCTACATCAGGGACTTGGGTGTGCTTGTGTCACCCCTACTAATACCAGTCCACCTGTAATCCATACAGTGAAAAGCCATAAAGTATTCCAGTGAGGGAATTTTTTTTTTATTTAAAAAAGGCCAAGTTAGTTTATCTGGCGTTCAATATACTAGATACAGTTAGGCCTGCGTTTCATACATCTGGAATTAGCAAACTAATGTGCTGGGGTTGGGAAAACATATATGTACCCATACTAGAATCTGTCAAAGAAAGCGGTACTCACATATAACAGTCATTCCATCTGTAATCCATACAGTCAAAAGACTGAAAGTATTCCAGTGAGGGAATTTTTTTTATTTAAAAAAGGCCAAGTTAGTTTATCTGGCGTTCAATATACTAGATACAGTTAGGCCTGCGTTTCATACATCTGGAATTAGCAAACTAATGTGCTGGGGCTGGGAAAACATATATGTACCCATACTAGAATCTGTCAAAGAAAGCGGTACTCACATATAACAGTCATTCCATCTGTAATCCATACAGTCAAAAGACTGAAAGTATTCCAGTGAGGGAATTTTTTTTTTATTTAAAAAAGGCCAAGTTAGTTTATCTGGCGTTCAATATACTAGATACAGTTAGGCCTGCGTTTCATACATCTGGAATTAGCAAACTAATGTGCTGGGGCTGGGAAAACATATATGTACCCATACTAGAATCTGTCAAAGAAAGCGGTACTCACATATAACAGTCATTCCATCTGTAATCCATACAGTCAAAAGACTGAAAGTATTCCAGTGAGGGAATTTTTTTTATTTAAAAAAGGCCAAGTTAGTTTATCTGGCGTTCAATATACTAGATACAGTTAGGCCTGCGTTTCATACATCTGGAATTAGCAAACTAATGTGCTGGGGTTGGGAAAACATATATGTACCCATACTAGAATCTGTCAAAGAAAGCGGTACTCACATATAACAGGTACAGGCATTAATCGATTGGGTGGCCGACAGTGCTTCCAGCACGTTCACCACATGGTCTTCCACCCAGTCTTCTGCGGAAAGCGCACAGGTGGCACCTGAAAACCAAGCCCATCAGTCTGTCACATCACCCCCAAGCATATCAGGGAAACGGTCTGAGCCACAAGTTATGCAGCAGTCTCTTCTTCTGTTTGAAGACTCTGCTTCCAGGGTTTCCCAGGGGCGTCCACCTAGCCCTTCCCCAGTGGAGGAAGACATACCATGCACTGACGCACAACCACTTATGTCTCCAGATGAAGAGGACATGGGAATACCACCACAGCAGAGTCACCGACTCTCTGATGATGACGAAACACAGGTGCCCACTGCCGCGTCTTTTTGCAGTGTGCAGACTGAACAGGAGGAGGTCAGGGAGGGAGACTGGGTGGAAGACGATGCAGAGGACGATGAGGTCTTAGACCCCACATGGACTGAAGGTCGTGGCGATGACTTTCACAGTTCAGAGGAAGAGGTAGTGGTGAGACCGAGACAACAGCGAAGCCAAAGAGGGAGCAGGGGGCCAAAGCAGACGAGCCGCCGCCCCCAGAGTTCGCCTGCTACTGGACATCGCCAACAGGGACCCAGCCCCACAAAGGCAGCTTCAAAGAGTTCCCTGGCATGGCACTTCTTTAAACAATGTCCTACCGACAAGACCCGAGTGACTTGCACGCTCTGCCATCAGAGCCTGAGGCGAGGCATTAACGTTCTGAACCTCAGCACAACCTGCATGACCAGGCATCTACATCCAAAGCATGAACTGCAGTGGGGTACACACCTTAAAAACCAGGCACTCGCTGAGGCTCCCCCTGCTCCCTCTACCGCTGCTGCCTCGGCTTCCGCCTCGAGAGGAATGTTGCCACCTGCCGAGCAGCAAACAGAGGATGTGCCACCGACACCACCACCACCGCCACCGTCAACTAGCGTCTCCACTATATCACACAGCAGCGTTCAGCTCTCAATATCTCAAACCTTAGAGAGGAAGCGCAAATTCCCCCCGAGTCACCCTCGAGCCCTTGGCCTGAACGCCAGCATTTCTAAACTGCTGGCCTTTGAAATGCTGTCATTCCGGCTGGTGGACACAGACAGCTTCAAACAGCTGATGGCCATGGCTGTCCCGCAGTATGTGGTTCCCAGCCGCCACTACTTCTCCAAGACAGCCGTGCCTTCCCTGCACATGCAAGTGTCCGATAAAATCAAGTGTGCACTGCGCAACGCCATTTGTGGCAAGGTCCACCTAACCACAGATACGTGGACCAGTAAGCACGGCCAGGGACGCTATATCTCACTAACTGCACACTGGATGAATGTAGTGGCGGCTGGGCCCCCGGCGGACAGTTCCTTGGCGCACGTCCTTCCGCCCCCTAGGATCGCAGGGCATCATTCTCTGCCTCCTGTAGCCTCCTCCTCCTACTCGGCTTCCTCCTCCACTGCTTCCACCAGCTCATCCGGTCAGCCACACACCTTCACCACCAACTTCAGCACAGCCCGGGGTAAACGTCAGCAGGCCATTCTGAAACTCATATGTTTGGGGGACAGGCCCCACAGCGCAAAGGAGTTGTGGCGGGGTATTGAACAACAGACCGACGAGTGGTTTCTGCCGGTGGGCCTCAAGCCAGGCCTGGTGGTATGCGATAATGGGCGAAATCTCGTGGCAGCTCTGGGACTAGCCGGTTTGACGCACATCCCTTGCCTGGCGCATGTGCTGAACTTGGTGGTGCAGAGGTTCATTCACCACTACCCCAACATGTCAGAGCTGCTGCATAAAGTGCGGGCCGTCTGTGCGCGCTTCCGCCGTTCACATCCTGTCGCTGCTCGCCTGTCTGCGCTACAGCGGAACTTCGGCCTTCCCGCTCACCGCCTCATATGCGACGTGCCCACCCGGTGGAACTCCACCTTGCACATGCTGGAGAGACTGTGCGAGCAGCAGCAGGCCATAGTGGAGTTTCAGCTGCAGCACGCTCGCGTCAGTCGTACTGCCGAACAGCACCACTTCACCACCAATGATTGGGCCTCCATGCGAGACCTGTGTGCCCTGCTGCGCTGTTTCGAGTACTCCACCAACATGGCCAGTGGCGATGACACTGTTATCAGCGTTACAATACCACTTCTATGTCTCCTTGAGAAAACACTTAGGGCAATGATGTTAGAGGAGGTGGCCCAGGTGGAGGAGGAGGAGGAGGATGAGGGCTCGTTTCTAACACTTTCGGGCCAGTCTGTTCGAAGTGGCTCAGAGGGAGGTTTGTTTAAGCAGCAGAGGACAGGTTCACAAGTCGCCAGCCAAGGCACTGTACTGGAGGACGAGGAGGATGAGGAGGAGGAGGTGGAGGGGGACGAGGATGACGCAAGTTCACAGCGGGGTGGCAGCCCAGGCCCATCACTGGTGCGTGGCTGGGGGGATACGGTGGACGATGACGATACGCCTCCCACAGAGGACAGCTTGTCCTTACCCATGGGTAGCCTGGCCCACATGAGCGAATATATGCTCCAATGCCTGCGCAACGACAGCAGAGTTGCCCACATTTTAACGTGTGCAGACTACTGGGTGGCCACCCTGCTGGATCCCCGGTATAAAGACAATGTGCCCACTTTAATTCCTGAACTGGAGCGCGACCGTAAGATGCGCGAGTACAAGCGCACGCTGATAGAGGCGCTCTTGAGAGCATTCCCACATGTCACAGGGGAACAGGTGGAAGGTGAAGGCAGAGGAGTGGCAAGAGGTCGCCAACGCAGCTGTGTCACGGCCAGCTCATCTGAGGGCAGGGTTAGCATGGCAGAAATGTGGAAAAGTTTTGTCTCCACGCCACAGCTATCTGCACCGACACCTGATACGGAACGTGTTAGCAGGAGGCAGCATTTCACTAACATGGTTGAACAGTATGTCTGCACACCCCTCCACATCCTGACGGATGGTTCGGCCCCATTCAACTACTGGGTTTCGAAATTGTCCACGTGGCCAGAGTTAGCATGTTATGCCTTGGAGGTGCTTTCCTGCCCGGCGGCCAGCGTTTTATCTGAACGCGTATTCAGCACGGCAGGGGGCGTCATTACTGACAAGCGCAGCCGCCTGTCCACAGCCAACGTGGACAAGCTGACCTTCATAAAGATGAACCAGGCATGGATCCCACAGGACCTGTCCCTCCCTTGTGCAGAGTAGTCCTTATTAACTGCCTAAAACATGTCTTGTTGTGCTACGGGCCACTTCTTTATTTGATACAAATTTTATGAAACCCACAGTTGAATGAAACTCTTCTCTGTCTGGGCGCCGGGGCCTAACCAGATGAAAGTGGCCGGTTAAACTAACGGGTGACATGAAGCCATAACCTCTGCCATGCTACCTCTGTCTTCTGTCTGGGTGCTGAGGCCTAAGTCAAATAAAGCGGTCTTCTGCTGTGCTGGGGGATATGAAGCTAATCTCTGACCTCTCTCCTCTGTCTGGGTCCAAAGGCCTAAATCACTGAAAGAGGCCTTCTCCTGTGGTGTGTGATATGATGCCAGAATATGTGCTGTGGGGCCTCTCTCCTCTTCCTGGGTGCAGGGGTCAAATAAACTAAATTGTGGCCTACTCCTGTGGTGGTTGATATGATGCCTGATTCTCTGATGTGGAACCTCTCTCCTCTGTTTGGGTGAAGGGGTCAAAGTAACTAAATGGTGGCTTCTCCTGTGGTGGCTGATATGATGCCAGAATATGTGCTGTGGGGCCTCTCTCCTCTTCCTGGGTGCAGGGGTCAAAGTAACTCAATGGTGGCTTCTCCTGTGGTGGCTGATATGATGCCAGAATATGTGCTGTGGGGCCTCTCTCCTCTTCCTGGGTGCAGGGGTCAAAGTAACTCAATGGTGGCTTCTCCTGTGGTGGCTGATATGATGCCAGAATATGTGCTGTGGTGCCTCTCTCCTCTTCCTGGGTGCGGGGGTCAAAGTAACTCAATGGTGGCTTCTCCTGTGGTGGCTGATATGATGCCAGAATATGTGCTGTGGTGCCTCTCTCCTCTTCCTGGGTGCGGGGGTCAAAGTAACTCAATGGTGGCTTTTCCTGTGGTGGCTGATATGATGCCAGAATATGTGCTGTGGTGCCTCTCTCCTCTTCCTGGGTGCAGGGGTCAAAGTAACTCAATGGTGGCTTCTCCTGTGGTGGTTAGTATGATGCCAGAATATGTGCTGTGGGGCCTCTCTCCTCTTCCTGGGTGCAGGGGTCAAAGTAACTCAATGGTGGCTTCTCCTGTGGTGGCTGATATGATGCCAGAATATGTGCAGTGGTGCCTCTCTCCTCTTCCTGGGTGCGGGGGTCAAAGTAACTCAATGGTGGCTTCTCCTGTGGTGGCTGATATGATGCCAGAATATGTGCTGTGGTGCCTCTCTCCTCTTCCTGGGTGCGGGGGTCAAAGTAACTCAATGGTGGCTTCTCCTGTGGTGGCTGATATGATGCCAGAATATGTGCTGTGGTGCCTCTCTCCTCTTCCTGGGTGCAGGGGTCAAAGTAACTCAATGGTGGCTTCTCCTGTGGTGGTTAGTATGATGCCAGAATATGTGCTGTGGTGCCTCTCTCCTCTGTCTGGGTCCAAAGGCCTAAATCACTGAAAGAGGCCTTCTCCTGTGGTGTGTGATATGATGCCTGAATATGTGCTGTGGTGCCTCTCTCCTCTTCCTGGGTGCGGGGGTCAAAGTAACTCAATGGTGGCTTCTCCTGTGGTGGCTGATATGATGCCAGAATATGTGCTGTGGTGCCTCTCTCCTCTTCCTGGGTGCAGGGGTCAAAGTAACTCAATGGTGGCTTCTCCTGTGGTGGTTAGTATGATGCCAGAATATGTGCTGTGGTGCCTCTCTCCTCTGTCTGGGTCCAAAGGCCTAAATCACTGAAAGAGGCCTTCTCCTGTGGTGTGTGATATGATGCCTGAATATGTGCTGTGGTGCCTCTCTCCTCTTCCTGGGTGCGGGGGTCAAAGTAACTCAATGGTGGCTTCTCCTGTGGTGGCTGATATGATGCCAGAATATGTGCTGTGGTGCCTCTCTCCTCTTCCTGGGTGCGGGGGTCAAAGTAACTCAATGGTGGCTTCTCCTGTGGTGGCTGATATGATGCCAGAATATGTGCTGTGGGGCCTCTCTCCTCTTCCTGGGTGCAGGGGTCAAAGTAACTCAATGGTGGCTTCTCCTGTGGTGGTTAGTATGATGCCAGAATATGTGCTGTGGGGCCTCTCTCCTCTTCCTGGGTGCAGGGGTCAAAGTAACTCAATGGTGGCTTCTCCTGTGGTGGCTGATATGATGCCAGAATATGTGCTGTGGTGCCTCTCTCCTCTTCCTGGGTGCAGGGGTCAAAGTAACTCAATGGTGGCTTCTCCTGTGGTGGCTGATATGATGCCAGAATATGTGCTGTGGTGCCTCTCTCCTCTTCCTGGGTGCAGGGGTCAAAGTAACTCAATGGTGGCTTCTCCTGTGGTGGCTGATATGATGCCAGAATATGTGCTGTGGGGCCTCTCTCCTCTTCCTGGGTGCAGGGGTCAAAGTAACTCAATGGTGGCTTCTCCTGTGGTGGTTAGTATGATGCCAGAATATGTGCTGTGGGGCCTCTCTCCTCTTCCTGGGTGCAGGGGTCAAAGTAACTCAATGGTGGCTTCTCCTGTGGTGGCTGATATGATGCCAGAATATGTGCTGTGGTGCCTCTCTCCTCTTCCTGGGTGCGGGGGTCAAAGTAACTCAATGGTGGCTTCTCCTGTGGTGGCTGATATGATGCCAGAATATGTGCTGTGGGGCCTCTCTCCTCTTCCTGGGTGCAGGGGTCAAAGTAACTCAATGGTGGCTTCTCCTGTGCTGATTGATATAAAGCTGATGGTTGTGCCATCTGACATGGTTGCCAGGGTCTGATTCAATGGGGGCCTACTCCTGTGGTGGGTGATCTAAATGCCTGATTCTCTGCTGTGAAACCTCTCTCCTCCGTCTGGGTGTAGGGGTCAAAGTCTTTCAAAGTCGCCTTCTCCTGTGCTGATTGATATGAAGCTGATGGTTGTGCCATCTGACATGGTTGCCGGGGTCCCATTAAATTGTGGCCTACTCCTGTGGTGGTTGATATGATGCCTGATTCTCTGATGTGGAACCTCTCTCCTCTGTTTGGGTGAAGGGGTCAAAGTAACTAAATGGTGGCTTCTCCTGTGGTGGCTGATATGATGCCAGAATATGTGCTGTGGGGCCTCTCTCCTCTTCCTGGGTGCAGGGGTCAAAGTAACTCAATGGTGGCTTCTCCTGTGGTGGCTGATATGATGCCAGAATATGTGCTGTGGTGCCTCTCTCCTCTTCCTGGGTGTGGGGGTCAAAGTAACTCAATGGTGGCTTCTCCTGTGGTGGCTGATATGATGCCAGAATATGTGCTGTGGTGCCTCTCTCCTCTTCCTGGGTGCGGGGGTCAAAGTAACTCAATGGTGGCTTCTCCTGTGGTGGCTGATATGATGCCAGAATATGTGCTGTGGTGCCTCTCTCCTCTTCCTGGGTGCAGGGGTCAAAGTAACTAAATGGTGGCTTCTCCTGTGGTGGTTGATATGATGCCTGATTCTCTGCTGTGAAACCTCTCTCCTCCATCTGGGTGTAGGGGTCAAAGTCTTTCAAAGTCGCCTTCTCCTGTGCTGATTGATATAAAGCTGATGGTTGTGCCATCTGACATGGTTGCCAGGGTCTGATTCAATGGGGGCCTACTCCTGTGGTGGGTGATCTAAATGCCTGATTCTCTGCTGTGAAACCTCTCTCCTCCGTCTGGGTGTAGGGGTCAAAGTCTTTCAAAGTCGCCTTCTCCTGTGCTGATTGATATGAAGCTGATGGTTGTGCCATCTGACATGGTTGACGGGGTCCCATTAAATTGGGGCCTACTCCTGTGGTGGGTGATCTAAATGCCTGATTCTCTGCTTTGAAACCTCTCTCCTCCGTCCGGGTGTAGGGGTCAAAGTCTATCAAAGTCGCCTTCTCCTGTGCTGATTGATATAAAGCTTATGCTTGTGCCATCTGACATGGTTGCCGGGGTCTGATTCAATGGTGGCCTACTCCTGTGGTGGGTGATCTAAATGCCTGATTCTCTGCTGTGTAACCTCTCTCCTCCGTCTGGGTGTAGGGGTCAAAGTAACTAAATGGTGGCCTACTCCTGTGGTGGGTGATATGATGCCTGGTTCTCTGCTGTGGGACCTCTCTCCTTTGTCTGGGTGCTGTGGTCAAAATAATAGTAAGTGACCTTCTCCATTGGTGGGTGACTTGAAGCCTGATTCTGTGCTATGGGACCTCACTCCAATTAATATTGTTTAATTTTTATTTATTTTATGTTAACTCATCATTTCCCTATCTACATTTGTTTGCAGGGGATTTAACTACATTTTGCTGCCTTTTGCAGCCCTCTAGCCCTTTCCGGGTGTGTTTTACAGCCTTTTTAGTGCCCAAAAGTTCGGGTCCCCATTGACTTCTATGGGGTTCGGGTTCGGGATGAAGTTCGGGTCGAGTTCGGATCCCGAACCCGAACATTTTTCGAAAGTTCGGCCGAACTCGTCGAACCCGAACATCCAGGTGTTCGCTCAACTCTACTCCACAGCAACACCGTCAAACGATCTCCTTCAAGGGTCAGAATAGCACTGGAAGTAAGGACTATATCTGGCAATGACTGCAAGTGAAACTGAAACTAATATAGTAGCTGGGAGTGGCAGACAGGACTCACCTGTGAAGGATGCCTACAAACTCCCAGTCAGGACAAAAAGGTTCACAAGGCAAAACCCGGATGACATACCCTGAACCACGGAGCAAACTCACAAGCTATCGCAAGAAGCAAGTCGCTGCGACCTTCTCCTCCCAGACCTGTCTGGATCAGTCACAGTCGTGACACTTTCATTTGGTGGTATTTCATTGCTGCTGACATTTTTACTTTTTTTGTTATTAATCGAAATTTTTGCAACAAAATTAAATTTTTCACTTTCAGTTGTGAATTTTTTTTTAAAAAACGACATCTATATATAAATTTCTCTCTAAATTTATTGTTCTACATGTTTTTTATAAAAAAAAAATGTTTGGGTAAAAAAAAAAAAAATAAATGGTTCGGGTAAAAGTTAGTGTTTACAAACTATGGTACAAAAATGTGAATTTCCGTTTTGTAGCAGCTCTGACTTTCTGAGCACCTGTCATGTTTCCTGAGGTTCTACAATGCCCAAACAGTAGAACAAACCCACAAATAACCCCATTTTGGAAAGTAGACACCCTAAGGTATTTGCTGATGGGCTGTAATGACCGGCGTCACGCAAAGGGAGGGAAATGGGAAGGTCCTGTCCAAGGGAGAGGGAAAGGTGGTGACCCCTGACTCACCTTGCGGCTGGCACCTGACTGCCCTGACATCCCTAGACGGGTTCCTCACCCGTACGCCGATCACGTGCCTAAACCCTGGCTTTCCCTAAGATGAGCCCTGTGTGGGATCACTAGTCCGCACCACTGACACTAAAGGAAAACACCAAGGAGAGGACAGACAATACAGACAAAACATATAATCCCAGGTGGGCGACAACAGCAGACCACCAAGGCCCACAGGGATCCGGAGGGTAACACTCTGGAACAACAACCAGGGAACACAGTTACACAGCTCCAGTGGGTCAGTATAGAAGTCCAGGCAGGAAGCTCTATATCTGGCAACCAGAGAAGTGTGAGAGGGGAATATAAGGAGGTTGGGAGTGCTGGACAAGAAACAGCTGAGGAGAAGGAGCTACGGATCCCTGAGTGAGCCAAAAAGGGTTGCAAGGCAAACCCAGAAAGCTACCATAAAGAAACAGCACTATGTTTCTACATAGAGCGCGCAGCCACCCGCTGCGACTTCCTGACCCCGGGTATAACGGAGTCAGGCGTGGCTCTTGACACCCTCGTGACATGGGCATAGTGAGTTCATAGAACTTTTTATTTTTTGTCACAAGTTAGCGGAAAATGATGATTTTTATTTTTTTTTATTTTTTTTTCCTTACAAAGTCTCATATTCCACTAAATTGTGACAAAAAATAAAAACTTCCATGAACTCACTATGCCCATCACGAAATACATTGGGGTGTCTTCTTTCCAAAATGGGGTCACTTGTGGGGTAGTTATACTGCCCTGGCATTTTAGGGGCCCTAATGTGTGAGAAGTAGTTTGAAATCAAAATGTGTAAAAAATGCCCTGTGAAATCCGAAAGGTGCTCTTTGGAATGTGGGCCCATTTTCCCACCTAGGCTGCAAAAAAAAAGTGTCACACATCTGGTATCGCCGTACTCAGAAGTAGGGCAATGTGTTTTGGGGTGTCTTTTTACATATACCCATGCTGGGTGAGAGAAATATCTCGGCAAAAGACAACTTTTCCCATTTTTTTATACAAAGTTGGCATTTGACCGAGATATTTATCTCACCCAGCATGGGTATATGTAAAATGACAACCCAAAACACATTGCCCAACTTCTCCTGAGTACGGCGATACCACATGTGACACTTTTTTGCAGCCTAGATGCGCAAAGGGGCCCAAATTACTTTTAGGAGGGCATTTTTTAGACATATGGATCCCAGACTTCTTCTCACGCTTTAGGGCCCCTAAAATGCCAGGACAGTATAAATACCCCACATGTGACCCCATTTTGGAAAGAAGACACCCCAAGGTATTCAATGAGGGGCATGGCGAGTTCATAGAAGATTTTTTTTTTTTGGCGCAAGTTAGCGGAAAAAGATTTTTTTTTTCTCACAAAGTCTGCCTTTCCGCTAACTTGGGACAAAAAGTTCAATCTTTCATGGACTAAATATGCCCCTCAGCGAATACCTTGGGGTGTCTTCTTTCCGAAATGGGGGTCACATGTGGGGTATTTATACTGCCCTGGCATTTTAGGGGCCCTAAAGCGTGAGAAGAAGTCTGGAATATAAATGTCTAAAAAAATTTACGCATTTGGATTCAGTGAGGGGTATGGTGAGTTCATGTGAGATTTTATTTTTTGTCACAAGTTAGTGGAATATGAGACTTTGTAAGAAAAAACTAAAAAACAAACAAAAAAAAAAACAATTTCCACTAACTTGTGCCAACAAAAATGTCTGAATGGAGCCTTACAGGGAGGTGATCAATGACAGGGGGGTGATCAGGGAGTCTATATGGGGTGATCACCCCCCTGTCATTGATCACCCCCCTGTAAGGCTCCATTCAGACGTCCGTATGTGTTCTGCGGATCCGATCCATGGATCTGTAAAACACATACGGACGTCTGAATGGAGCCTTACAGGGGGTTGATCAGGGAGTCTATATGGGGTGATCAGGGGTTAATAAGTGACAGGGGGGTGTAGTGTAGTGTGGTGCTTGGTGCTAAATCGCATCTACAGCCTGCCAGCGAACGATCGCCCCTGGCAGGCTGTACAATCAACTCGCTTACCTGCAGTTCCTGTGAACGCGCGCGCCTGTGTGCGTTCACAGGAAATCTCGCGTCTCGCGAGATGACGCATAGATGCGTGACTCTGCCTGAGACTGCCGCCTCCGGAACTCGATCCTGCGTTAGGCGGTCCAGAGGCGGTTAAGAAAAAACATGTAGACATGTCTCTCCAAGAAACTCACTTTCGCAAAACTTTTACACCAGTCATGAAAAACAACTATTATAAAGTATGGTACAATACTTGCACACCGCTTAAGAAACAAAAAAGGTGTCTCAGTAGTATTTGGCAAAAATGTAGATTTTTAAAAAATACACAGTTTGGTGGACTCAGATAGACGTTATATATTTGTAAAAAGACATATTGGTGATACCTTGTATACCTGTAACAGTCCTACGGCTCACCTGAGTCAGAGGACAGCTGGCTGGAGGTAGGAGTGGAGCCCAGTGGCAAG
Organism: Bufo bufo; assembly: GCF_905171765.1. Classification (NCBI taxonomy): domain Eukaryota; kingdom Metazoa; phylum Chordata; class Amphibia; order Anura; family Bufonidae; genus Bufo; species Bufo bufo. The sequence continues at coordinate 18,848 of NW_024401209.1, forward strand.
GACCGCAGGAAGTCTGGCAGAGGCGTAGTCGGTAGGCAGGCGGTGGGTCAGGGCAGGCCGCAGTAAGCGTGGTCAGTTCAGTAGGTAGGGAAAAAGCAGAAGAGTAGTCGGTAGTCAATTCCTGGTCAGCAGTGGACTTCCAGTAGTAGCAAGAGCAGCAGATGAGGCAAAGCTTGATCAAGGCTCAAGAGCTCAATAATCAGCAAACTGGAGTGCAAGGGGCTGGACTTATATAGAGAAGTACCAGGTGTGGGGAATCAAGGGTAATGAGCAAGGCTTGGCAAGACTGAGGTTAACTAATAGGCTTCAGGGAGGAATGTCCAGAGAGGACGGTAGCCTAGTAAGCAGGGCTACCGCCTGGGATGTGGCTGGTCACAGGTTCGAATCCCGACAGTACTCCCCCCTTCCAAGGTGACCTCCGGGCCTTGGTGGACATTTTCTTCTGGCTCCCAGGAGTTATCCTCGAGAGGGTAACCCTCCCACCCAATTAGGTATTGTAGTCAAGGATCTTTGCGACAGCGTATTCTTCTTCAGCCTGTACCCTCACGGGTGGTGGAGGGGGCGAGTGGCGGCCTGTGAAGGTGTTCTCCACGTATGGCTTGAGGAGTGAGCAATGGAAGACAGGGTGCACCCTAATAGAGTCCGGAAGGTCGAGCCAGAACGTGACCGCGGTGATCTGGTACGGACCCATGTATCTTTGGGCCAACTTTTTGGAGGGGACCTTCAATCTGAGGTTCCTGGTGGACAGCCACACCTTGTCTCCCACATGGAAGCCCGGGGTGGGTTTGCGACGTCTGTCTGCTCCCTGTTTAAAGCACCTCTAGGCAAGCTGGAGGTTGTCTATAATGTTCTTTTGTGCCTCCTGTAGGGTTGTTAGGCATTCGGCCACTGCTGGGAGGGTGGAGGCGACAGGTAGGTGGGGAATGAACACCGGGTGCGAGCCTGTGTTAGCAAAGAAGGGGCTGTGCTTGGTTGAGCTGTGCTCAGCATTGTTGTAGGCGAACTCGGCCGTGGGGAGATGATCAAGCCAGTCATCCTGCAGGTGGGAGCTGAAACAGCGTAGGTACTGCTCTAGGGTCTGATTAGTTCTCTCCGTCTGCCCGTTTGACTGAGGGAGGAAAGCGGAGGACAGGTTCACTTTAACCCCGAGCGCCAGGCAGAAGTTCTTCCAGAACTTTGAGGCAAATTGTACGCCTCGGTCGGAGACCGCGTTGTCCGGGATCCCATGCAGCCTGAAGACCTCTCTGAGAATAAGATTGGCCGTCTGTTTGGCGGTGGGTAGGCCTTTGTAGGGGATTAAATGGGCCACCTTGGTGAGACGGTCGACCACGACCAGGATGGTGTTCATCCCTTTTGAAGGAGGAAGGTCTACCACAAAATCCATGGAGATCGAGCCCCAGGGGCGGGAGGGAATTGGGAGGGGTTGTAACAGACCCACGGGAGAGGAACGAGGAGTCTTATTGTGGGCACAGACCGTGCACGAGGAGATGTACCTCTTGATGTCCTCCTTGTATGTTGGCCACCAGAAGGAGCGGGAGAGACGCTCCTGGGTCTTTCTTGTGCCAAAATGGCCGGCCATCTTGGAGTCATGGTTGAGTTTGAGCCCTTCGAGCCGTGCGATTTCTGGTACATATAGTTGTAGGTCCTGATGAAACCAATGACCGTTCTTAAACGTAAGGCTGACATTCCCTGTAGGGTGGGCGAGGAAGGGGTCATTTTCATATCCTTCTTTGATTGTGCCCAGGAGTTCTTTAGAGTAGGTGGCCCCTACGACCCTTCTCTCGGGTAGGATGTTATTTTGGCCCTTGTCACTCTGTGAGGGCTTGGAAAACATTCTGGAGAGGGCGTCAGCCTTGCAGTTTTTTGATCCGGGGTGATAGGTGATGAGAAAGTTGAAGTGGGAAAAGAATAGGCTCCATCTGGCCTGTCTGGCTGAGAGTCTCTTAGCGCTGCGGATGAACTCGAGGTTCTTGTGGTCAGTTAGTACGATTATGGGGTTGGTGGCTCCCTCCAGCAGGTGTCTCCACTCGGAGAAGGCATCCTTGATCGTCAGTAGTTCTTTGTTCCCGATGTCATAGTTCTTCTCGGAGGGGGACATCTGGTAGGAGAAATATGCGCACGGGTGTAATAGCATCCTCTCCCCTGTCCGTTGTGACAAAACTGCCCCCACCACGGAGTCTGATGCATCCACTTCGACTGTAAATGGCAGCTCGGGGTTCGGGTGGATTAGGATTGGAGCAGAAGTGAAGAGGAGTTTCAACTTGGTGAAGGCCTCCTGGGCCTCGGGTGTCCAGGAGAAGGGGACTGCCTTCTTGGTGAGTTGGGTGATTGGTGCTATGACCTTGGAGAAGTTCTGGATAAACTTCCGATAGAAGTTGGCGAAGCCAATGAATCTTTGTATCTCCTTCTCGTTTCTCAGAACGGGCCAGTTCATCACAGCTTGGACCTTCCCCGGGTCCATACTTAGGCCCTCTGGGGAGATGTATCCGAGGAACTGAGTGGTGGTTCGCTCAAACTCGCATTTCTTTAGCTTGATATAGAGAGAGTTCTGTCGGAGTCTCTGCAGTACCCTGCGGACATGTTCGCGGTGCTGCTCGAGGTCTTCAGAGAAGATCAAGATGTCGTCCAGGTAAAAGACTACAAACAGATCCAGCATGTCCCTGAGGATGTCGTTAATGAAGTGCTGGAAGGTGGCGGGAGCATTGCAAAGTCCAAAAGGCATGACCAGGTACTCGAAATGACCATAACGTGTCCGGAAGGCGGTCTTCCATTCGTCCCCAGGGCGGATTCGGATGAGGTTGTAGGCCCCTCGAAGGTAGAGTTTAGTGAAGATCTTCGCTGCCCGGAGTCTCTTGAGGAGTTCTGAAATCAGTGGGAGCGGGTACCATTTTTTTACGGTGATGTTGTTAAGCTTTCTGTAGTCTATGCAGGGATGCAGGGAGGAGTCTTTTTTCTCTACGAAAAAAAAGGGGGCTCTTGCTGGGGAGGTTGAGGGCCGGATGAACCCCTTCCTCAGGTCCTCGTCCAGGTACTCTTTCAGAGCCTCGAGTTCAGGCTCTGAGAGGGGGTAGATACTGCCAAAGGGTATTTCGGCCCCGGGCAACAGTTCTATAGGGCAGTCGTAGGGTCGGTGTGGTGGCAGCTTGTCTGCGTTTTTCTTGTCGCAGACATCCTGGAACTCGCTGTATTGAGGGGGTAGCAGATCCTTGACGGATAGTTTTGAGATGGTGGTGTCTTCGGGTGGAAGGACGGGTTTGTGGGAGCAATTTAGCGAGCAGAACTCGGACGGGAATCGTATGCAGCGGGTTTCCCAGTCCACCGAGGGGTTGTGGGTTGCCAACCATGGGATGCCCAAGATCACCGGGAACTTCGGGGAGGCGATCAGCGAGAAGTGGATCTTTTCGTGGTGATCGGGTTCTATAAGGAGTTGTAGTTCGGTGGTCTCGTGAGTGGCCGGCCCCGAGGAGAGTGGGGATCCGTCGACGGTTTCCAGGTCAACGGGGGCTGCCTTGATTGTCAGTGGAATGTTTTTTTTGCCGGCGAAGGTTAGGGTAATGAAGTTGCCTCCCGCCCCAGAGTCTAACATCGCTGAACAGGGGAGTTGTCGCCCCTCAATGTCGATGAGGATGGGAACGATGAAGTGGGATCCATAAGCCGCCGTGTTGTTATTTTCCGGGGCTGCTGACGGGGTTGGAGTCTGTGGTTGCTCCTTTAGTTCCGTGACGGCAATAGTCTTTCGGATCTTATGAGGACATTTGATGGCAAAATTACCCGGTTCCTACAGTAGAGGCAGAGGTTTTGGGCCAGCCGTCTCTCCTTCTCAGCTGTGGATAGAGACCTACGTAGAGCGTCGACCTGCATAGGTTCAGTTGCTGATTGGAGGTCGCGCTGGGTGGTGGAAGAGTAGGAGTAAGTGGGTCTGTGGTCCGAGGACCAGAGTCTCTCTTTCTTCCTCTCGGAGAGTCTTTGATCTATCCGGATGCATAACTGAATGAAGTCATCCAGATCGTCCGGGGCCTCAACTCTGGCGAGTTCTTCCTTTATTAATTCGGACAGGCCTCGCCGGAATTGGCTCCTCTGTGCCGCTGGGTTCCAGGTGGTGTCCGTGACCCAACAGCGAAACTCGGCGGTGTATTCGGTGACGGAGCGTCTCCCTTGCTGCAGACCATGTAGTCGCGCCTCGGCTGTCGCACAGCGGTTGGGGTCGTCGAAGACTTGGCTCATGGCGGAGATTAAGTTGTTTAGGTTGTCCAGGAGCTGACTGTAAGGTGATGCCCATGCTAATGCTTCATCCGTCAGGAGATTGACCATGAATAGCACCTTCTTTTTCTCGGTGGTGAAGGGGGCCGGGTACATCTGAAAATAGATGCGGCATTGGTTTAGAAACCCCCGATACTGGCGTCTGTCGCCGCCGAATCTTGATGGGAGTGGCATGCAGGTGTCTGCGGCCGCGCCGCGGACGTCCAGGAGTTGCCTCTGTAGTTCAATAATCTCCATTTGCTGGCTTTGGACTACGCCTTGGAGCTGGGCAAATTTCTCCTGATATGTAGTACCAAATTCTTGAAGTTCGGAGACCTGCTTACGCAGAGTGGCCATTGCGGACTCCATAGTGTGGCTGATTATTCTGTAACAGTCCTACGGCTCACCTGAGTCAGAGGACAGCTGGCTGGAGGTAGGAGTGGAGCCCAGTGGCAAGGACCACAGGCAGGTAGTAGGTGCAGGATGTCTGGCAGAGGCGTAGTCAGTAGGCAGGCGGTGGGTCAGGGCAGGCCGCAGTAAGCGTGGTCAGACACTCCAGATGGCAACGGTGGTAGCAGTTCAGTAGGTAGGGACAAAGCAGAAGAGTAGTCGGTAGTCAATTCCTGGTCAGCAGTGGACTTCCAGTAGTAGCAAGAGCAGCAGATGAGGAGAAGCTTGATCAATAATCAGCAAACTGGAGTGCAAGTGGCTGGACTGATATAGGGAAGTACCAGGTGTGGGGAATCAAGGGTGATGAGCAAGGCTTGGCTAGACTGAGGTTAACTAATAGGGTTCAGGGAGGAATGTCCAGAGAGGATGGTAGCCTAGTAAGCAGGGCTACCGCCTGGGATGTGGCTGGTCACGGATTCGAATCCCGACAATACCTTTGCAAATATATTTGCACCAAACAAAAAGCAAGTGATCTTTTTGAGGACTGTTCTCAAGTTACTTAGCACATTCAGTGAGGGTTATTTATTAGTTGGAGGAGACTTCAATATGGCACCCGGTCTCAGCGTTGACTCTTCAACTGGCAGGTCCAGTTACTCGAAACAAAAATTAAAAAGGTTTGGAGAAATGTTGGGAGAACACCTCTTGGTCGACATCTGGAGGGTGTTGCACTCAAACACAAGAGATTACTCTTTCTATTCACATACATTCCAATCTCACTCAAGGATAGATTTTTTTTTAATAAATCAAAAAGATATAGGTCTGGTTCAGAAATCAGAATATGATATACGCCTGTCATCAGATCACGCACCAATCTTTCTTCTCTTTAAAACCGCTCACAATAGCAGTAAAACTAACAGCTGGGTTCTTATAAATTTTCTTTATTTTGGAAAAGTGTATGAAACATACAGGCGTCAGAGTTAATTCACTCCAACTGTTACATAAACAAAAAATAAAGTTCGAGTTACACTTCCACAGTTTGATGACATCATAAAATGTCATATAAATCAAAACATTTTATACAGTAGAATAATAAAGTAAAAGGTTGAGTATGTGAAAGGTTAATGGTAGGAGGGGTAGGATAGAAGGGAAGTGAGGGTGTGGAGAAGGAAAGAGGGGGAAGAATAAAAATATGTAAAAGTACCAGTCATTTATGAGAAGCCTAAATATCTAAAGTATCTTAGACATGAACATGTACTAATCATATATCTATGAACCAAGAATAACAATTTAATTGAATGAAAATATATAATTCTAGACCAATCTCAGAGTCCTCATTAACTTTTGAAAGATGGTATATCCATTTACGCCATATATCTTCATATTTATCCACATTGTGTAGAACAGTCCATTTACGTTTTTCAAAGTTCTGTCTTTTATATATTTCCGCTCTCCACTCCGATATAGTGGGTGGATCTTCCTTGAGCCATTTCCTGGGTATGAGTACTTTCGCAGCATTTAGGAAAATATTTGTAAGGGTTGACTTAAATACTGCTTGAGATACATCATATATGTTAAAAAGAACAAGTTTCTCTGAGAGTATAACCTTTGTATCAAGCACTTCGCCTAAAATTTTAGATATTGAATGCCAGAATGGGGTGATTTTCATGCATGTGTACCAGATGTGTGAATAAGCAGGGGCGGACTGAACCCTCAGGGCCCCCGGGCAAAATAAATCAAGGGCCCCCTTAAAGGCCCCACCCATGTTCTGCTGCAAGCTCCATGCCCCACCTCCAGCCACACCCTATACAATCTTTAATAAGATTTCAAAGTTAAAGCAACACAAAAGGCACCCAGACCACTTCAGCTCATTGATGTGGTCTGGGTACAGTGTCCCTTTTGCAAATCGAGCTGCAATGTTCTAGAGAAACTGCATTGTTTACCTTCCAGCAATAAGTCAGCCTCTAGTCGCTGGCAGCCACCTGAGGGCTTCCTGGAGTAAAACAGACCTCTGGTCTGGTATCTGACGCTGGACGTCCTCACACTCTGCATGATGACCTCCAGGGTAAGATTTTTCCCCATAGGAAAGCATTGATTCAATGCTTTCGTATGGGGTGACCTAATCTTAGCGTCCATTAGTGAGCCTCTGTTAGAAGCAGTGTGGGCATAACTACTGTGAAGGGGGCACATATCTGGGCATAACTACTGTGAAAGTGGGGGAGGGCCCTTCACAGTAGTTATTAATCCCTTTCAGCAGTCCCCTCTTCAGTGAATGGAGGACTGCTGAAAGGGGTTAATAACTACTGTGAAGGGCCTAGCCGTCTGGGCAACCCCCCACCCACCTTGTACTTGTTCCACTGATCTGCTACTTGCGGGCTACATGGGCATGAGTTCAGTCACTTCGGTGGGCAATCCCATCCTGCGGCGGGTGATCCCGCGAGACCCGTGACCTACAGCGGCGGGTCTTGCGGGATCACGCGCTGCAGGACGGGATTGCCCACCGAAGTGACTGAACTCATTCCCGCGCAGCCCACAAGTAGCGGAACAATTACAAGAGGGGTGGGGAATAGCCAAATTAAAAAATATTTTGAACCAAAAGGTGTTATGGGGGCTCTGTGGATGGCACTGTTGTGGGGGGGGGATCTGTGGGTGACACATATACAGGGAGTGCAGAATTATTAGGCAAGTTGTATTTTTGAGGATTAATTTTATTATTGAACAACAACCATGTTCTCAATGAACCCAAAAAACTCATAAATATCAAAGCTGAATATTTTTGGAAGTAGTTTTTAGTTTGTTTTTAGTTTTAGCTATTTTAGGGGGATATCTGTGTGTGCAGGTGACTATTACTGTGCATAATTATTAGGCAACTTAACAAAAAACAAATATATACCCATTTCAATTATTTATTTTTACCAGTGAAACCAATATAACATCTCAACATTCACAAATATACATTTCTGACATTCAAAAACAAAACAAAAACAAATCAGTGACCAATATAGCCACCTTTCTTTGCAAGGACACTCAAAAGCCTGCCATCCATGGATTCTGTCAGTGTTTTGATCTGTTCACCATCAACATTGCGTGCAGCAGCAACCACAGCCTCCCAGACACTGTTCAGAGAGGTGTACTGTTTTCCCTCCTTGTAAATCTCACATTTGATGATGGACCACAGGTTCTCAATGGGGTTCAGATCAGGTGAACAAGGAGGCCATGTCATTAAATTTTCTTCTTTTATACCCTTTCTTGCCAGCCACACTGTGTAGTACTTGGACGCGTGTGATGGAGCATTGTCCTGCATGAAAATCATGTTTTTCTTGAAGGATGCAGACTTCTTCCTGTACCACTGCTTGAAGAAGGTGTCTTCCAGAAACTGGCAGTAGGACTGGGAGTTGAGCTTGACTCCATCCTCAACCCGAAAAGGCCCCACAAGCTCATCTTTGATGATACCAGCCCAAACCAGTACTCCACCTCCACCTTGCTGGCGTCTGAGTCGGACTGGAGCTCTCTGCCCTTTACCAATCCAGCCACGTGCCCATCCATCTGGCCCATCAAGACTCACTCTCATATCATCAGTCCATAAAACCTTAGAAAAATCAGTCTTGAGATATTTCTTGGCCCAGTCTTGACGTTTCAGCTTGTGTGTCTTGTTCAGTGGTGGTCGTCTTTCAGCCTTTCTTACCTTGGCCATGTCTCTGAGTATTGCACACCTTGTGCTTTTGGGCACTCCAGTGATGTTGCAGCTCTGAAATATGGCCAAACTGGTGGCAAGTGGCATCTTGGCAGCTGCACGCTTGACTTTTCTCAGTTCAGGCGCAGTTATTTTGCGCCTTGGTTTTTCCACACGCTTCTTGCGACCCTGTTGACTATTTTGAATGAAACGCTTGATTGTTCGATGATCACGCTTCAGAAGCTTTGCAATTTTAAGAGTGCTGCATCCCTCTGCAAGATATCTCACTATTTTTGACTTTTCTGAGCCTGTCAAGTCCTTCTTTTGACCCATTTTGCCAAAGGAAAGGAAGTTGCCTAATAATTATGCACACCTAATATAGGGTGTTGATGTCATTAGACCACACCCCTTCTCATTACAGAGATGCACATCACCTAATATGCTCAATTGGTAGTAGGCTTTTGAGCCTATACAGCTTGGAGTAAGACAACATGCATAAAAAGGATGATGTGGTCAAAATACTCATTTGCCTAATAATTCTGCACGCAGTGTATAGCACCTTATGCTATATATGTGTGATCCACAGATCCCCCCATAACAGTGTCCCTGTGAGTGAATGATCCCCAATACAGGGTCTGGGGGCCGGCATCTGGTGTTGTAATGGCAGCGGGGCCCGATGCAGTCACTGTATTCTATTACACCAGGCCCCGCTCACTGTAATACTAATATTCATATGTGAACAACTTGAAATTCTCTGCGATCCTCTCCCTCTGAGCTCTCTGTACTCACAAGCTCAGTAGCAGGCCGGGCGGCAGCGCAACTCACTGACGTCACGTGCCTGCTCCTCCCACTTTATGAATGAAGCAGGCGGAGCCAGTGGCCTGGTTGCTAGGGCTGGTGTCACCCGGTGCGGTAGAAAATGGTGTCACCCCCCCCCAGCAATAATTTTTTAGCCCTATATGGGGCTATGGTGGTGCTGCTGCCATAGGGGGCATCCGTTAGCTCAGCAGACCCCCCCCTAGCAGTCAGAGCCTGGTCTCGGGAGGGACACTTCCAGATTATTTTCTGTCCACCACCACAAAACAATGGTGCTTATAGAACAGACTACACAGTGTAGCGGTATACAGTATATTGTGTGGCACAGTGTAGCGGTATACTGTATATTGTGTGGCACAGTGTAGCGGTGTACTGTATATTGTGGGGCACAGTGTAGGCTATATGTGTATAACATAAACATATTTCATATTAAAAAACTTACAGTTACTTGGCTTGGCCTTCGGGGATCTCGGACGCCACTTCTACACTTGGTCGGGGGCTCGGTGGAGCTGATGTTGTGTTTCATCCTAATAAGAAAGATTTCATAATAGGGATTTGGGGAAGGGGCAGAGGGATAGCATAGCAGGGTGAGGCTGGTGCTGCTACTAGGGGGTCATACCATGGGGAGTAATAAAGCCCACCATAATGCCCCCCCTCCTTTTAATGTGACAGTGCAAAAAATACCCCCTTGTAATGCTCCCAGTTGAGCTAATGTCCCCATAGTGCCTCCATAATGTCCCAGTATAAAATACCCCTATATAGTGCCCCCAGGAAATTCCCCCATAGTGCTCCTCTCCCCCTTCCTGCTAGTGCCCCCCATAATGTACCAGTATAAAATTCCCCATATATAGTGCCCCAGTAGATGCCCTCAGTGACCGGCATCTGATAGGCTGCTGGCCTAGTGTCCCCCATAATGCCCCCCAATAATGTGCCAGTAAGTGTCCCCATAGATGCCCCCCCATCATGTCCCAGTATCATAGTGCAACCCCCCCCCAATGTGCCAGTATCAAGTGCCTCTCTCCTTCCCACCCCCATGTGCCAGTATCATACTGCCAAACCCCCCATGTGCCAGTATCAAGTGCCTCTCTCCTTCCCCCCATGTGCCAGTATCATAGTGCCAACCCCCCCCCCCCCCATGTGCCAGTATCAGGTGCCCTCGGACCATGGCCGAAGTGCCCGACCGGTCAGTCCGCCCCTTTGAATAAGTGCCTAATTCAGTATGACATCTCCAGCATCTTTCACTGATTGCATTATTTATTCTATGCATAACCAAAGGAGTTTTGTACCATCTCGCATTAATTTTGAATTGCATTTCTTGCATAGCATATGAACTTGAGGTCCCATTCATGGGTTTAGTCATCTGATCCATTTGGCTATCATTTAAACGATGTTGTAGTTCTTTGTTCCATTTTTCAATATATAGAGGGGGTGTGTTAGTATCATTTAGTACTTTGTATAATTTAGACAATATTTGTTGGGGCGTATGGAGTAGTGTCGTTATAGTATTGTCAATACAATCCTTAGGCTTAGATCTCCACTGTAAGATATTTTTAAGTAACATGCTATATTGTTTAAGTGTCAAGTTGTGTAGACCATGGGAATTTTTGATTTCTGAAAATGATAGTACGGTTTCTCCCCTGTAAATGTCATTTAGCTCTAAGAATCTATTTATTTTATCACTTTGCAGTGCTTTAAGTATTTCTGTCCAAGTATGTGGAATGAGACTAGTTACTGGAATACTAAGGTCGCCACTTGGTAACAGATTATGTGATCTGTTTATGTTATGCCATTTTCCTAATATTAGTTTCGTAAACACGTTTTTAATTTTTCTTTTTTCTTTTTGCATAATTAGACGTTTTCCACAATAGTGAGTAGAAGTTGATGTCAGTGCATTCCTGCTCTACATCAGTCCATTTTTTCCCGGATGTGACTCTACTCCATTCTATGATCCTAGTAAGTACAGAAGCCTTGTAATAATTTTCCAGGTCAGGTAGGCCAGTGCCGCCATTTTTCCCTGACCTTGTTAGGGTTTTGTAGTGGATTCTGTTTTGCCTATTTTGCCATATAAATTTTAGGATGTTTTGTTTCATTTGTCTGAAGAAAGACAGAGGTATTTCTATTGGTAATGTTTGGGATAAATATAACATTTTTGGAAGGATAATCATTTTGATTAGATTTATCCTGCCAAAAATTAAAAGCTAGAGGGAATTCCAGTCCTTCAGCAATTTATTAATCTCCTTTAACAATGGCATAAAATTGATATTGTATAAGTCTGTCGACTCTTTACTACAGTGTTCATTTTAGGACATGGTCAGATATCATAGTCAAGTATCAAAATAATGCCAACGTAACACCTGACCCTGACACCTGACCCTGACCCTCACATCTGACTCTCATATCTGAGTTTGACTTATGCTCTTCATAGGTCAGGGTCAAAGTGAGAATGAGTTGAACAACAATCCCAAGCTTATACAAGGCAAGCTGGTAGCTCAGTGGTAATGCTGTTGCCCCATGTCCAGGCTTTATGAGTTCAAAACCCCTTTCAGCCTCTAAAAAATGTTTATATTTTATTATGCCCTAGATAAGAGGCAAATTTAAATGATGTGTGACGCTGATATCTCACGTCCTTCACTAGTCAGTGTCACAAGGGATCTTAGGTTTACTGTGTTTTTTGCTATACTACATCTCATAGATCAAAAAAAAAAATCACCAACTTTGGTGTCTAGAGCTAAAGCTCAGTGGTAAGACACTTTGCGTGGCGTGACACTTTCCAGGCTTTTTATAAAATTAATATTTTATATTTTATTGAGCTGTAGATCAGAGACAAATTCAAATGGTGTGTGATGTAAGTAGTCCTTTTTTATTTTATTAAGAGTACATGGGCAGCACTATAGTAAAGGGGCCCTGTATACAGAGCTATTTCCTGGATTTTACATATCTACTGTATATATGTGTATTATACACAGTGTGCTATAGCTTCACCACACTGAGATCTGCTCAGAAAGCTGAAATACATATTACTGGCTTATCCACAGACACAATATATGACCATACAGATCGCAGTACTATGTGATAGCTTCTAAGTATAGTAATGTTATAGCTTGGAGGTTACATTAATGGCTTTGCATGTTGAAGTCCCCAGAAAGACAAAAGTTTTTTTCTTTAATAGCATATACTATAATAAATAATATATGTCATTAACCCATAGGATACCAGCGCTGTACATGTATGTCGCTGGAAACACGGTCACAAATCCCAGCGCCATACAGGTACAGCGCTCTGATCGGGCGCCAACAGGAGCTACTCCCGCCCGATCAGCTGCAGGGGTCCGGCAGGCACTAATAGTTGGACCCCTGCTGTATGCACCGGCATCGGTGAAAACACTGATGCCGGCTCATTAACCCTTGCACTGCCGCGGTCAGCGCTGACGGCTGCATGTGCGGTATCCCCGTGGTGCTGTGACGTCAGCCTGCTGTCTAGCCCTGTCAGTCAATGGGGGGAGGGGTGTGGGTGCAGAGCACAGGGGGTGTTCTAGAGCATTGCTCAGAATAGGGTTGCCACCTGTACGGGAATTACCCGAACAGTCCGGGTTTGCAATCCTGTGCCCGGGTACAAGCCTTTCTCAGACCCGGGCACAGGATCAGCTGTGAATGATGTGAGTGGCTGTGAGTGGCTGGGCACAGGGAGATGAGCGCTTCCATTGTGGAAGCGCTCATCTCCATAGTCATCTGTATCGCCGTCCTCAGGACATCGATACAGACTGCTGTGCTGCGGCAGGGGAGGGAGAGGCGTCTCCCTCCCCTGTTCCTCGGATAGGCTGCGGGCCTTGTGCCCGCAGCCTATCAGAGGCCGGTGCAGGCGGCGCAATGACGCCATCACGCCGCCTGTGCCGTACAGCACGGTACACAGGCTGGGAAGAGGCCTGCATCGCATCGTTGGAGGTAAGTAAAAGTTTTTGGGTTTTTTTTAGAGAAGAGGCACCTGAAATTGGCACATATGGGGGAAGGGGTGGAAAGAGACACCCTATACTGGCACATATTGGGGAGGAGGAGAAATGAGGCACTTGAAACTGGCACATATGGGGGAAGGGGAGGGGGAGAGGCACCTTATACTGGCACATATTTGGGGGGGGAGAAAAGAGGCACTTGAAATTGGCACATATAAGGGAAGGGGGGAAGAGGCACCTTATACTGGCACATATTGGGGGGAGAAAAGAGGCACTTCTTACTGACACATGGGGGGCACTTCTTACTGGCACATTATTTGGGGGCTTCTACTGAGGCCACAAAGAAGGGGTATTTTATATGGGGGGCTCTGCATTGTACTAGTATTAGGCTACTTTCACACTAGCGTTCGGGTGTCCGCTCGTGCGCACCGTTTGAAGGGGCTCACGAGCGGCCCCGAACGCATCCGTCTGGCCCCAATGCATTCTCAGTGGAGGCGGATCCACTGAGAATGCATCCGCCTGCCAGCGTTCAGCCTCCGCTCCGCTCAGTGAGCGGACACCTGAACGCTGCTTGCAGCGTTCCGGTGTCCGCCTGGCCGTGCGGAGGCGAGCGGATCCGTCCAGACTTATAATGGAAGTCAATGGGGACGGATCCGCTTGAAGATGACACAATATGGCTCAATCTTCAAGCGGATCCGTTCCCCATTGACTTTCAATGTAAAGTCTGAACGGATCCGCTCAGACAACTTTCACACTTAGAAAATTTTCTAAGTTTTATTGCAGACGCATCCGTTCTGAACGGATGCGAACGTCTGCATTATCGGAGCGGATCCGTCTGATGAAACATCAGACGGATCCGCTCCGAACGCTAGTGTGAAAGTAGCCTTATCAGGGGATTGGGGAGCACAGCGGCACAGTATTGGGGGTAGTAGGATGATTTGTCCAGAAGATGGGAGGATGATGGAAAAGTAGTAAACTAAGATTTTTTTTTTGTTGTTGTCAAACTGCAGAGACGAAAAATGGCGACAAAATGGTAGTCTGGTCTGAAGGTCTGAAAGGAGAAGATGAGGAAAGAGAACATCTACATCAAGGGAGATGTCACTGGATGTAAGAGGTATGAGGCGCTGTATTTCTGTAGTGACGGGATCAGGGGCGTAACGATCGTGGTGCGAAAGTGACCAGGGGTGGAGGCGGGACATGGGTGTGGCTGGAGGCGGGACATGGGTGGGGCCTGGAAGGGGGCCCTCCCTCCCTTCTGTTCAGGTTTGGCTTGAAGAAAAAGGTGGCAACCCTAAACGCCATGCGCAAAACCCGAGCATGGTACAAAGAAGTTGCGGTCTACTTGGTGCAGGTTGCCTTGTACAACTCTTTTGTACTATCCCGGAGCGCTGGCAACACAGAGAAATTCCTTCAGTTCTAGGAGGCAGTCCTCAAGGCCCTGATCTTTTCTGACCGGGAAAGAGCAGGCCGGAGTACCTCGGGAACTGGAGGCGCCAGGATCGTCCCTGGCCAACACTTTCCAGGTGTGGTTCCCCCATACTGGAAAGAAGGGACGGTACCAAAAAAAAGTGCAGCGTGTGTAACAGGAGGGGGTAACGGATGGACACCACCACTCAGACACGTGTCCCGATCATCCGAGCCTCTGCATTGACGGTTGCTTCAGGGAGTGCCACACTTCCATGGAGTACTAAATCTATAATCCCCTTCCCCCATTTTAATTTATTTCTCCACAGTCTTCACAGGAATAGCTGCAAAGTGGAGGAGAAGATTCAAAATCTCCTTTTATTACACTAACATGTTCTTGTAGCCCCTTTTATTTCGTTTTTACAAGGGGTAATAGGAGAAAAAGCGCCCCAAAATTCGCAGTCCATAAGAGGTTCTGTCACCAGAATTAACCCTATTAGACCATACATACTGCCTGGTAGGGCTCATTATGCTGATTATGTATGATAAATAGCTGCAGAGATTCATATGCAAATAAACAATTCGAGCACTCAGAGGCGGGGCTGAATATTCTGAGCAATGCTCTATAACACCCCCTGTGCTCTGCACCCACACCCCTCCCCCCATTGACTGACAGGGCTAGACAGCAGGCTGATATCACAGCACCACGGGGATACCGCACATGCAGCCGTCAGCGCTAACCGCGGCAGTGCAAGGGTTAATGACCCGGCATCAGTGTTTTCACCGATGCCGATGCATACAGCAGGGGTCCAACTATTAGTGCCTGCCGGACCCCTGCAGCTGATCGGGCGGGAGTAGCTCCTGTTGGCGCCCGATCAGAGCGCTGTACCTGTATGGCGCTGGGATTTGTGACCGTGTTTCCAGCGACATACATGTACAGCGCTGGTATCCTATGGGTTAATTACATATTATTTATTATAGTATATGCTATTAAAGAAAAAAACATATGTCTTTCTGGAGACTTCAACATACAAAGCCATTAATGTAACCTCCAAACTATAACATTACTATACTTAGAAGCTAGACAATTCAATTATCTTATCTGGAAGAAAGGTCAACACAGGACTGCTTATAACTAGGGATATGCGAACCCGAACTGTAAAGTTTTCGTAAAAGTCCGGGTTCGGTGTTCAGCGCTTTCTTGGCGCTTTTTGAAAGGCTGCAAAGCAGCCAATCAACAAGCGTCATACAACTTGCCCAAAGAGGCCATCAGAGCCTTGCCTACTATTGGCATGGCTGTGATTGGCCAGAGCAGCATGTGACCCAGCCTCTATATAAGCTGCGCTGCATGTCACTCTGCTGATTCAAGCATAGGAAGAGGTTGGTGCTGCGACGTTAGGGCGAGATTAGGCAGATTAACTCCTCCAAAAGACTTCATTCTGTGATCGATCTGCAGCTGTGGATCATTGAAATGCTAATATC
Source organism: Bufo bufo (assembly GCF_905171765.1). Taxonomy (NCBI): domain Eukaryota; kingdom Metazoa; phylum Chordata; class Amphibia; order Anura; family Bufonidae; genus Bufo; species Bufo bufo. The sequence goes on from NW_024401209.1 coordinate 34,795, forward strand.
GACTTGCTCACTTTTTTGAGGCTGCCCAGAGCGTTTTTAGATCACTTTTTTCTGGGGTGATCGGCGACCATTTGGTGGCTTGTGGTGCGCCAGCACAAGCTATCACCAAGTGTATTTAACCATCAATAGTGTGGTTATTTTGTGCTATATCCTACATCAGCTGCAGGCTGAGCCTGTGTCACCGAAGTGCATTTAACCATCAACAGTCTGGTTATTTTTTGGCCATATACTAAATCTGGTGCAGGCTGAGCCTGTGTCACCCAAGTGCATTTAACCATCAATAGTGTGGTTATTTTTTGGCCATATACTACATCAGGGGCAAGTTGAGCCTGTCACCCAGCGCCTAAAAAATAGACCTGACATTTCTATTCAACCAAATTTGTACTGTTTTAGCTGGTCAAGTTATTTGTAGTGACCGTAAAAGCACAGTTTTTGTTCTGGGTTGAAAAACTATTCCCAAATTTGCCATTCTCAAAATAACTACTATATGCTATGAGGCCTACTTGAAATCTATCCCAAAAAGGATATCTTACATTGAAGGTGCTGATAGTGTCATTCAGAAAAACCTAAGACACACGCTACCGTGCAGATAGAAGTCTAATTCTGTGATTAAACCTATATCTGGCAACCAGAGAAGTGTGAGAGGGGAATATAAGGAGGTTGGGAGTGCTGGACAAGAAACAGCTGAGGACAAGGAGCTACGGATCCCTGAGTGAGCCAAAAAGGGTTGCAATGCAAACCCAGAAAGCTACCATAAAGAAACAGCACTATGTTTCTACATAGAGCGCGCAGCCACCCGCTGCGACTTCCTGACCCCGGGTATAACGGAGTCAGGCGTGGCTCTTGACACCCTCGTGACATGGGCATAGTGAGTTCATAGAACTTTTTATTTTTTGTCACAAGTTAGCGGAAAATGATGATTTTTATTTTTTTTTATTTTTTTTTCCTTACAAAGTCTCATATTCCACTAAATTGTGACAAAAAATAAAAACTTCCATGAACTCACTATGCCCATCACGAAATACATTGGGGTGTCTTCTTTCCAAAATAGGGTCACTTGTGGGGTAGTTATACTGCCCTGGCATTTTAGGGGCCCTAATGTGAGAAGTAGTTTGAAATCAAAATGTGTAAAAAATGCCCTGTGAAATCCGAAAGGTGCTCTTTGGAATGTGGGCCCATTTTCCCACCTAGGCTGCAAAAAAAAAAAGTGTCACACATCTGGTATCGCCGTACTCAGAAGAAGTAGGGCAATGTGTTTTGGGGTGTCTTTTTACATATACCCATGCTGGGTGAGAGAAATATCTCGGCAAAAGACAACTTTTCCCATTTTTTTATACAAAGTTGGCATTTGACCGAGATATTTATCTCACCCAGCATGGGTATATGTAAAATGACAACCCAAAACACATTGCCCAACTTCTCCTGAGTACGGCGATACCACATGTGTGACACTTTTTTGCAGCCTAGATGCGCAAAGGGGCCCAAATTACTTTTAGGAGGGCATTTTTTAGACATATGGATCCCAGACTTCTTCTCACGCTTTAGGGCCCCTAAAATGCCAGGACAGTATAAATACCCCACATGTGACCCCATTTTGGAAAGAAGACACCCCAAGGTATTCAATGAGGGGCATGGCGAGTTCATAGAAGATTTTTTTTTTTTGGCACAAGTTAGCGGAAATAGATTTTTTTTTTCTCACAAAGTCTCCCTTTCCGCTAACTTGGGACAAAAAGTTCAATCTTTCATGGACTAAATATGCCCCTCAGTGAATACCTTGGGGTGTCTTCTTTCCGAAATGGGGGTCACATGTGGGGTATTTATACTGCCCTGGCATTTTAGGGGCCCTAAAGCGTGAGAAGAAGTCTGGAATATAAATGTCTAAAAAATTTTACGCATTTGGATTCAGTGAGGGGTATGGTGAGTTCATGTGAGATTTTATTTTTTGTCACAAGTTAGTGGAATATGAGACTTTGTAAGAAAAAACTAAAAAACAAACAAAAAAAAAAACAATTTCCACTAACTTGTGCCAACAAAAATGTCTGAATGGAGCCTTACAGGGAGGTGATCAATGACAGGGGGGTGATCAGGGAGTCTATATGGGGTGATCACCCCCCTGTCATTGATCACCCCCCTGTAAGGCTCCATTCAGACGTCCGTATGTGTTCTGCGGATCCGATCCATGGATCTGTAAAACACATACGGACGTCTGAATGGAGCCTTACAGGGGGTTGATCAGGGAGTCTATATGGGGTGATCAGGGGTTAATAAGTGACAGGGGGGTGTAGTGTAGTGTGGTGCTAAATCGCATCTACAGCCTGCCAGCGAACGATCGCCCCTGGCAGGCTGTAGATCAACTCGCTTACCTGCAGTTCCTGTGAACGCGCGCGCCTGTGTGCGTTCACAGGAAATCTCGCGTCTCGCGAGATGACGCATAGATGCGTGACTCTGCCTGAGACTGCCGCCTCCGGAACTCGATCCTGCGTTAGGCGGTCCAGAGGCGGTTAAGAAAAAACATGTTAGACGTGCTGTCTCTCCAAGAAACTCACTTTCGCAAAACTTTTACACCAGTCATGAAAAACAACTATTATAAAGTATGGTACAATACTTGCACACCGCTTAAGAAACAAAAAAGGTGTCTCAGTAGTATTTGGCAAAAATGTAGATTTTAAAAAAATAGACAGTTTGGTGGACTCAGATGGACGTTATATATTTGTAAAAAGACATATTGGTGATACCTTGTATACCTGTAACAGTCCTACGGCTCACCTGAGTCAGAGGACAGCTGGCTGGAGGGAGGAGTGGAGCACAGTGGCAAGGACCGCAGGAAGTCTGGCAGAGGCGTAGTCGGTAGGCAGGCGGTGGGTCAGGGCAGGCCGCAGTAAGCGTGGTCAGTTCAGTAGGTAGGGAAAAAGCAGAAGAGTAGTCGGTAGTCAATTCCTGGTCAGCAGTGGACTTCCAGTAGTAGCAAGAGCAGCAGATGAGGCAAAGCTTGATCAAGGCTCAAGAGCTCAATAATCAGCAAACTGGAGTGCAAGGGGCTGGACTTATATAGAGAAGTACCAGGTGTGGGGAATCAAGGGTAATGAGCAAGGCTTGGCAAGACTGAGGTTAACTAATAGGCTTCAGGGAGGAATGTCCAGAGAGGACGGTAGCCTAGTAAGCAGGGCTACCGCCTGGGATCTGGCTGGTCACAGGTTTGAATCCCGACAGTACTCCCCCCTTCCAAGGTGACCTCCGGGCCTTGGTGGACATTTTCTTCTGGCTCCCAGGAGTTATCCTCGAGAGGGTAACCCTCCCACCCAATTAGGTATTGTAGTCAAGGATCTTTGCGACAGCGTATTCTTCTTCACCCTGTACCCTCACGGGTGGTGGAGGGGGCGAGTGGCGGCCTGTGAAGGTGTTCTCCACGTATGGCTTGAGGAGTGAGCAATGAAAGACAGGGTGCACCCTAATAGAGTCCGGAAGGTCGAGCCGGAACGTGACCTCGTTGATTTGTGCGGTGATCTGGAACGGACCCATGTATCTTTGGGCCAACTTTTTGGAGGGGACCTTCAATCTGAGGTTCCTGGTGGACAGCCACACCTTGTCTCCCACATGGAAGCCCGGGGTGGGTTTGCGACGTCTGTCTGCTCCCTGTTTAAAGCACCTCTAGGCAAGCTGGAGGATGTCTATAATGTTCTTTTGTGCCTCCTGTAGGGTTGTTAGGCATTCGGCCACTGCTGGGAGGGTGGAGACGACAGGTAGGTGGGGAATGAACACCGGGTGCGAGCCTGTGTTAGCAAAGAAGAAGCTGTGCTTGGTTGAGCTGTGCTCAGCATTGTTGTAGGCGATCTCGGCCGTGGGGAGATGATCAAGCCAGTCATCCTGCAGGTGGGAGCTGAAACAGCGTAGGTACTGCTCTAGGGTCTGATTAGTTCTCTCCGTCTGCCCGTTTGACTGAGGGAGGAAAGCGGAGGACAGGTTCACTTTAACCCTGAGCGCCAGGCAGAAGTTCTTCCAGAACTTTGAGGCAAATTGTACGCCTCGGTCGGAGACCGCGTTGTCCGGGATCCCATGCAGCCTGAAGACCTCTCTGAGAATAAGATTGGCCGTCTGTTTGGCGGTGGGTAGGCCTTTGTAGGGGATGAAATGGGCCACCTTGGTGAGACGGTCGACCACGACCAGGATGGTGTTCATCCCTTTTGAAGGAGGAAGGTCTACCACAAAATCCATGGAGATCGAGCCCCAGGGGCGGGAGGGAATTGGGAGGGGTTGTAACAGACCCACGGGAGAGGAACGAGGAGTCCTATTGTGGGCACAGACCGTGCACGAGGAGATGTACCTCTTGATGTCCTCCTTGTATGTTGGCCACCAGAAGGAGCGGGAGAGACGCACCTGGGTCTTTCTTGTGCCAAAATGGCCGGCCATCTTGGAGTCATGGTTGAGTTTGAGCCCTTCGAGCCGTGCGATTTCTGGTACATATAGTTGTAGGTCCTGATGAAACCAATGACCGTTCTTAAACGTAAGGCTGACATTCCCTGTAGGGTGGGCGAGGAAGGGGTCATTTTCATATCCTTCTTTGATTGTGCCCAGGAGTTCTTTAGAGTAGGTGGCCCCTACGACCCTTCTCTCGGGTAGGATGTTATTTTGGCTCTTATTACTCTGTGAGGGCTTGGAAAACATTCTGGAGAGGGCGTCAGCCTTGCAGTTTTTTGATCCGGGGTGATAGGTGATGAGAAAGTTGAAGTGGGAAAAGAATAGGCTCCATCTGGCCTGTCTGGCTGAGAGTCTCTTAGCGCTGCGGATGAACTCGAGGTTCTTGTGGTCGGTTAGTACGATTATGGGGTTGGTGGCTCCCTCCAGCAGGTGTCTCCACTCGGAGAAGGCATCCTTGATCGCCAGTAGTTCTTTGTTCCCGATGTCATAGTTCTTCTCGGAGGGGGACATCTGGCAGGAGAAATATGCGCACGGGTGTAATAGCATCCTCTCCCCTGTCCGTTGTGACAAAACTGCCCCCACCGCGGAGTCTGATGCATCCACTTCGACTGTAAATGGTTTCAACTTGGTGAAGGCCTCCTGGGCCTCGGGTGTCCAGGAGAAGGGGACTGCCTTCTTGGTAAGTTGGGTGATTGGTGCTATGACCTTGGAGAAGTTCTGGATAAACTTCCGATAGAAGTTGGCGAAGCCAATGAATCTTTGTATCTCCTTCTCGTTTCTCAGAACGGGCCAGTTCATCACAGCTTGGACCTTCCCCGGGTCCATACTTAGGCCCTCTGGGGAGATGATGTATCCGAGGAACTGAGTGGTGGTTCGCTCAAACTCGCATTTCTTTAGCTTGATATAGAGAGAGTTCTGTCGGAGTCTCTGCAGTACCCTGCGGACGTGTTCGCGGTGCTGCTCGAGGTCTTCAGAGAAGATCAAGATGTCGTCCAGGTAAAAGACTACAAACAGATCCGGCATGTCCCTAAGGATGTCGTTAATGAAGTGCTGGAAGGTGGCGGGAGCATTGCAAAGTCCAAAAGGCATGACCAGGTACTCGAGATGACCATAATGTGTCCGGAAGGCGGTCTTCCATTCGTCCCCAGGCAGGATTCGGATGAGGTTGTAGACCCCTCGAAGGTAGAGTTTAGTGAAGATCTTCGCTGCCCGGAGTCTCTCGAGGAGTTCTGAAATCAGTGGGAGCGGGTACCGTTTTTTTACGGTGATGTTGTTAAGCTTTCTGTAGTCTATGCAGGGAGGAGTCTTTTTTCTCTACAAAGAAAAAGGGGGCTCTTGCTGGGGAGGTTGAGGGCCGGATGAACCCCTTCCTCAGGTCCTCGTCCAGGTACTCTTTCAGAGCCTCGAGTTCAGGCTCTGAGAGGGGGTAGATACTGCCAAAGGGTATTTCGGCCCCGGGCAACAGTTCTATAGGGCAGTCGTAGGGTCGGTGTGGTGGCAGCTTGTCTGCGTTTTTCTTGTCGCAGACATCCTGGAACTCGCTGTATTGAGGGGGTAGCAGATCCTTGACGGATAGTTTTGAGATGGTGGTGTCTTCGGGTGGAAGGACGGGTTTGTGGGAGCAATTTAGCGAGCAGAACTCGGAGGAAAATCGTATGCAGCGGGTTTCCCAGTCCACCGAGGGGTTGTGGGTGGCCAACCATGGGATGCCCAAGATCACCGGGAACTTCGGGGAGGCGATCAGCGAGAAGTGGATCTTTTCGTGGTGATCGGGTTCTATAAGGAGTTGTCGTTCGGTGGTCTCGTGAGTGGCCGGCCCCGAGGAGAGTGGGGATCCGTCGACGGTTTCCAGGTCAACGGGGGCTGCCTTGATTGTCAGTGGAATGTTCTTTTTGCGGGCGAAGGTTTGGGTAATGAAGTTGCCTCCCGCCCCAGAGTCTAACATCGCTGAACAGGGGAGTTGTCGCCCCTCAATGTCGATGAGGATGGGAACGATGAAGTGGTATCCATGAGCCGCCGTGTTGTTATTTTCCAGGGCTGCTGACGGGGTTGGAGTCTGTGGTTGCTCCTTTAGTTCCGTGACGGCAATAGTCTTTCGGATCTTATGAGGACATTTGATGGCAAAAATGACCCGGCTCCCCACAGTAGAGGCAGAGGTTTTGGGCCAGCCGTCTCTCCTTCTCAGCTGTGGATAGAGACCTACGTAGAGCGTCGACCTGCATAGGTTCAGTTGCTGATTGGAGGTCGCGCTGGGTGGTGGAAGAGTAGTAGTAAGTGGGTCTGTGGTCCGAGGACCAGAGTCTCTCTTTCTTCCTCTCGGAGAGTCTTTGATCTATCCGGATGCATAACTGAATGAAGTCATCCAGATCGTCCGGGGCCTCAACTCTGGCGAGTTCTTCCTTTATTAATTCGGACAGGCCTCGCCGGAATTGGCTCCTCTGTGCCGCTGGGTTCCAGGTGGTGTCCGTGACCCAACAGCGAAACTCGGCGGTGTATTCGGTGACGGAGCGTCTCCCTTGCTGCAGACCATGTAGTCGCGCCTCGGCTGTCGCACAGCGGTTGGGGTCGTCGAAGACTTGGCTCATGGCGGAGATTAAGTTGTTTAGGTTGTCCAGGAGCTGACTGTAAGGTGATGCCCATGCTAATGCTTCATCCGTCAGGAGATTGACCATGAATAGCACCTTCTTTTTCTCGGTGGTGAAGGGGGCCGGGTACATCTGAAAATACATGCGGCATTGGTTTAGAAACCCCCGATACTGGCGTCTGTCGCCGCCGAATCTTGATGGGAGTGGCATGCAGGTGTCTGCGGCCGCGCCGCGGACGTCCAGGAGTTGCCTCTGTAGTTCAATAATCTCCATTTGCTGGCTTTGGACTACGCCTTGGAGCTGGGCAAATTTCTCCTGATATGTAGTACCAAATTCTTGAAGTTCGGAGACCTGCTTACGCAGAGTGGCCATTGCGGACTCCATAGTGTGGCTGATTATTCTGTAACAGTCCTACGGCTCACCTGAGTCAGAGGACAGCTGGCTGGAGGTAGGAGTGGAGCCCAGTGGCAAGGACCACAGGCAGGTAGTAGGTGCAGGACGTCTGGCAGAGGCGTAGTCGGTAGGCAGGCGGTGGGTCAGGGCAGGCCGCAGTAAGCGTGGTCAGACACTCCAGATGGCAACGGTGGTAGCAGTTCAGTAGGTAGGGACAAAGCAGAAGAGTAGTCGGTAGTCAATTCCTGGTCAGCAGTGGACTTCCAGTAGTAGCAAGAGCAGCAGATGAGGAGAAGCTTGATCAATAATCAGCAAACTGGAGTGCAAGTGGCTGGACTGATATAGGGAAGTACCAGGTGTGGGGAATCAAGGGTGATGAGCAAGGCTTGGCTAGACTGAGGTTAACTAATAGGGTTCAGGGAGGAATGTCCAGAGAGGATGGTAGCCTAGTAAGCAGGGCTACCGCCTGGGATGTGGCTGGTCACGGATTCGAATCCCGACAATACCTTTGCAAATATATTTGCACCAAACAAAAAGCAAGTGATCTTTTTGAGGACTGTTCTCAAGTTACTTAGCACATTCAGTGAGGGTTATTTATTGGAGGAGACTTCAATATGGCACCCGGTCCCAGCGTTGACTCTTCAACTGGCAGGTCCAGTTACTCGAAACAAAAATTAAAAAGGTTTGGAGAAATGTTGGGAGAACACCTCTTGGTCGACATCTGGAGGGTGTTGCACTCAAACACAAGAGATTACTCTTTCTATTCACATACATTCCAATCTCACTCAAGGATAGATTTCTTTTTAATAAATCAAAAAGATATAGGTCTGGTTCAGAAATCAGAATATGATATACGCCTGTCATCAGATCACGCACCAATCTTTCTTCTCTTTAAAACCGCTCACAATAGCAGTAAAACTAACAGCTGGGTTCTTATAAATTTTCTTTATTTTGGGAAAGTGTATGAAACATACAGGCGTCAGAGTTAATTCACTCCAACTGTTACATAAACAAAAAATAAAGTTCGAGTTACACTTCCACAGTTTGATGACATCATAAAATGTCATATAAATCAAAACATTTTATACAGTAGAATAATAAAGTAAAAGGTTGAGTATGTGAAAGGTTAATGGTAGGAGGGGTAGGATAGAAGGGAAGTGAGGGTGTGGAGAAGGAAAGAGGGGGAAGAATAAAAATATGTAAAAGTACCAGTCATTTATGAGAAGCCTAAATATCTAAAGTATCTTAGACATGAACATGTACTAATCATATATCTATGAACCAAGAATAACAATTTAATTTAATGAAAATATATAATTCTAGACCAATCTCAGAGTCCTCATTAACTTTTGAAAGATGGTATATCCATTTACGCCATATATCTTCATATTTATCCACATTGTGTAGAACAGTCCATTTACGTTTTTCAAAGTTCTGTCTTTTATATATTTCCGCTCTCCACTCCGATATAGTGGGTGGATCTTCCTTGAGCCATTTCCTGGGTATGAGTACTTTCGCAGCATTTAGGAAAATATTTGTAAGGGTTGACTTAAATACTGCTTGAGATACATCATATATGTTAAAAAGAACAAGTTTCTCTGAGAGTATAACCTTTGTATCAAGCACTTCGCCTAAAATTTTAGATATTGAATGCCAGAATGGGGTGATTTTCATGCATGTGTACCAGATGTGTGAATAAGCAGGGGCGGACTGAACCCTCAGGGCCCCCGGGCAAAATAAATCAAGGGCCCCCTTAAAGGCCCCACCCATGTTCTGCTGCAAGCTCCATGCCCCACCTCCAGCCACACCCTATACAATCTTTAATAAGATTTCAAAGTTAAAGCAACACAAAAGGCACCCAGACCACTTCAGCTCATTGATGTGGTCTGGGTACAGTGTCCCTTTTGCAAATCGAGCTGCAATGTTCTAGAGAAACTGCATTGTTTACCTTCCAGCAATAAGTCAGCCTCTAGTCGCTGGCAGCCACGTGAGGGCTTCCTGGAGTAAAACAGACCTCTGGTCTGGTATCTGACGCTGGACGTCCTCACACTCTGCATGATGACCTCCAGGGTAAGATTTTTCCCCATAGGAAAGCATTGATTCAATGCTTTCGTATGGGGTGACCTAATCTTAGCGTCCATTAGTGAGCCTCTGTTAGAAGCAGTGTGGGCATAACTACTGTGAAGGGGGCACATATCTGGGCATAACTACTGTGAAAGTGGGGGAGGGCCCTTCACAGTAGTTATTAATCCCTTTCAGCAGTCCCCTCTTCAGTGAATGGAGGACTGCTGAAAGGGGTTAATAACTACTGTGAAGGGCCTAGCCGTCTGGGCAACCCCCCACCCACCTTGTACTTGTTCCACTGATCTGCTACTTGCGGGCTACAAGGGCATGAGTTCAGTCACTTCGGTGGGCAATCCCATCCTGCGGCGGGTGATCCCGCGAGACCCGTGACCTACAGCGGCGGGTCTTGCGGGATCACGCGCTGCAGGACGGGATTGCCCACCGAAGTGACTGAACTCATTCCCGCGCAGCCCACAAGTAGCGGAACAATTACAAGAGGGGTGGGGAATAGCCAAATTAAAAAATATTTTGAACCAAAAGGTGTTATGGGGGCTCTGTGGATGGCACTGTTGTGGGGGGGGGATCTGTGGGTGACACATATATAGCACCTTATGCTATATATGTGTCATCCACAGATCCCCCCATAACAGTGTCCCTGTGAGTGAATGATCCCCAATACAGGGTCTGGGGGCCGGCATCTGGTGTTGTAATGGCAGCGGGGCCCGATGCAGTCACTGTATTCTATTACACCAGGCCCCGCTCACTGTAATACTAATTCATATGTGAACAACTTGAAATTCTCTGCGATCCTCTCCCTCTGAGCTCTCTGTACTCACAAGCTCAGTAGCAGGCCGGGCGGCAGCGCAACTCACTGACGTCACGTGCCTGCTCCTCCCACTTTATGAATGAAGCAGGCGGAGCCAGTGGCCTGGTTGCTAGGGCTGGTGTCACCCGGTGCAGTAGAAAATGGTGTCACCCCCCCCCAGCAATAATTTTTTAGCCCTATATGGGGCTATGGTGGTGCTGCTGCCATAGGGGGCATCCGTTAGCTCAGCAGACCCCCCCTAGCAGTCAGAGCCTGGTCTCGGGAGGGACACTTCCAGATTATTTTCTGTCCACCACCACAAAACAATGGTGCTTATAGAACAGACTACACAGTGTAGCGGTATACAGTATATTGTGTGGCACAGTGTAGCGGTATACTGTATATTGTGTGGCACAGTGTAGCGGTATACTGTATATTGTGGGGCACAGTGTAGGCTATATGTGTATAACATAAACATATTTCATATTAAAAAACTTAGTTACTTGGCTTGGCCTTCGGGGATCTCGGACGCCACTTCTACACTTGGTCGGGGGCTCGGTGGAGCTGATGTTGTGTTTCATCCTAATAAGAAAGATTTCATAATAGGGATTTGGGGAAGGGGCAGAGGGATAGCAGAGCAGGGTGAGGCTGGTGCTGCTACTAGGGGGTCATACCATGGGGAGTAATAAAGCCCACCATAATGCCCCCCCTCCTTTTAATGTGACAGTGCAAAAAATACCCCCTTGTAATGCTCCCAGTTGAGCTAATGTCCCCATAGTGCCTCCATAATGTCCCAGTATAAAATACCCCTATATAGTGCCCCCAGGAAATTCCCCCATAGTGCTCCTCTCCCCCTTCCTGCTAGTGCCCCCCATAATGTACCAGTATAAAATTCCCCATATATAGTGCCCCAGTAGATGCCCTCAGTGACCGGCATCTGATAGGCTGCTGGCCTAGTGTCCACCATAATGCCCCCCAATAATGTGCCAGTAAGTGTCCCCATAGATGCCCCCCCCATCATGTCCCAGTATCATAGTGCAACCCCCCCAATGTGCCAGTATCAAGTGCCTCTCTCCTTCCCACCCCCATGTGCCAGTATCATACTGCCAAACCCCCCATGTGCCAGTATCAAGTGCCTCTCTCCTTCCCCCCATGTGCCAGTATCATAGTGCCAACCCCCCCCCCCCCCCCATGTGCCAGTATCAGGTGCCCTCGGACCATGGCCGAAGTGCCCGACCGGTCAGTCCGCCCCTGTGAATAAGTGCCTAATTCAGTATGACATCTCCAGCATCTTTCACTGATTGCATTATTTATTCTATGCATAACCAAAGGAGTTTTGTACCATCTCGCATTAATTTTGAATTGCATTTCTTGCATAGCATATGAACTTGAGGTCCCATTTATGGGTTTAGTCATCTGATCCATTTGGCTATCATTTAAACGATGTTGTAGTTCTTTGTTCCATTTTTCAATATATAGAGGGGGTGTGTTAGTATCATTTAGTACTTTGTATAATTTAGACAATATTTGTTGGGGCGTATTGGGTGTATGGAGTAGTGTCGTTATAGTATTGTCAATACAATCCTTAGGCTTAGATCTCCACTGTAAGATATTTTTAAGTAACATGCTATATTGTTTAAGTGTCAAGTTGTGTAGACCATGGGAATTTTTGATTTCTGAAAATGATAGTACGGTTTCTCCCCTGTAAATGTCATTTAGCTCTAAGAATCTATTTATTTTATCACTTTGCAGTGCTTTAAGTATTTCTGTCCAAGTATGTGGAATGAGACTAGTTACTGGAATACTAAGGTCGCCACTTGGTAACAGATTATGTGATCTGTTTATGTTATGCCATTTTCCTAATATTAGTTTCGTAAACACGTTTTTAATTTTTCTTTTTTCTTTTTGCATAATTAGACGTTTTCCACAATAGTGAGTAGAAGTTGATGTCAGTGCATTCCTGCTCTACATCAGTCCATTTTTTCCCGGATGTGACTCTACTCCATTCTATGATCCTAGTAAGTACAGAAGCCTTGTAACAATTTTCCAGGTCAGGTAGGCCAGTGCCGCCATTTTTCCCTGACCTTGTTAGGGTTTTGTAGTGGATTCTGTTTTGCCTATTTTGCCATATAAATTTTAGGATGTTTTGTTTCATTTGTCTGAAGAAAGACAGAGGTATTTCTATTGGTAATGTTTGGGATAAATATAACATTTTTGGAAGGATAATCATTTTGATTAGATTTATCCTGCCAAAAATTAAAAGCTAGAGGGAATTCCAGTCCTTCAGCAATTTATTAATCTCCTTTAACAATGGCATAAAATTGATATTGTATAAGTCTGTCGACTCTTTACTACAGTGTTTATTTTAGGACATGGTCAGATATCATAGTCAAGTATCAAAATAATGCCAACGTAACACCTGACCCTGACACCTGACCCTGACCCTCACATCTGACTCTCATATCTGAGTTTGACTTATGCTCTTCATAGGTCAGGGTCAAAGTGAGAATGAGTTAAACAACAATCCCAAGCTTATACAAGGCAAGCTGGTAGCTCAGTGGTAATGCTGTTGCCCCATGTCCAGGCTTTATGAGTTCAAAACCCCTTTCAGCCTCTAAAAAATGTTTATATTTTATTATGCCCTAGATAAGAGGCAAATTTAAATGATGTGTGACGCTGATATCTCACGTCCTTCACTAGTCAGTGTCACAAGGGATCTTAGGTTTACTGTGTTTTTTGCTATACTACATCTCATAGATCAAAAAAAAAATCACCAACTTTGGTGTCTAGAGCTAAAGCTCAGTGGTAAGACACTTGCGTGGCATGTAGTGTTCATGGGTTCAAAACCCCTTCCAGGCTTTTTATAAAATTAATATTTTATATTTTATTGAGCTGTAGATCAGAGACAAATTCAAATGGTGTGTGATGTAAGTAGTCCTTTTTTATTTTATTAAGAGTACATGGGCAGCACTATAGTAAAGGGGCCCTGTATACAGAGCTATTTCCTGGATTTTACATATCTACTGTATATATGTGTATTATACACAGTGTGCTATAGCTTCACCACACTGAGATCTGCTCAGAAAGCTGAAATACATATTACTGGCTTATCCACAGACACAATATATGACCATACAGATCGCAGTACTATGTGATAGCTTCTAAGTATAGTAATGTTATAGCTTGGAGGTTACATTAATGGCTTTGCATGTTGAAGTCCCCAGAAAGACAAAAGTTTTTTTCTTTAATAGCATATACTATAATAAATAATATATGTCATTAACCCATAGGATACCAGCGCTGTACATGTATGTCGCTGGAAACACGGTCACAAATCCCAGCGCCATACAGGTACAGCGCTCTGATCGGGCGCCAACAGGAGCTACTCCCGCCCGATCAGCTGCAGGGGTCCGGCAGGCACTAATAGTTGGACCCCTGCTGTATGCACCGGCATCGGTGAAAACACTGATGCCGGCTCATTAACCCTTGCACTGCCGCGGTCAGCGCTGACGGCTGCATGTGCGGTATCCCCGTGGTGCTGTGACGTCAGCCTGCTGTCTAGCCCTGTCAGTCAATGGGGGGAGGGGTGTGGGTGCAGAGCACAGGGGGTGTTCTAGAGCATTGCTCAGAATAGGGTTGCCACCTGTACGGGAATTACCCGAACAGTCCGGGTTTGCAATCCTGTGCCCGGGTACAAGCCTTTCTCAGACCCGGGCACAGGATCAGCTGTGAATGATGTGAGTGGCTGTGAGTGGCTGGGCACAGGGAGATGAGCGCTTCCATTGTGGAAGCGCTCATCTCCATAGTCATCTGTATCGCCGTCCTCAGGACATCGATACAGACGGCTGTGCTGCGGCAGGGGAGGGAGAGGCGTCTCCCTCCCCTGTTCCTCGGATAGGCTGCGGGCCTTGTGCCCGCAGCCTATCAGAGGCCGGTGCAGGCGGCGCAATGACGCCATCACGCCGCCTGTGCCGTACAGCACGGTACACAGGCCGGGAAGAGGCCTGCATCGCATCGTTGGAGGTAAGTAAAAGTTTTTTGTTTTTTTTTAGAGAAGAGGCACCTGAAATTGGCACATATGGGGGAAGGGGTGGAAAGAGACACCCTATACTGGCACATATTGGGGAGGAGGAGAAATGAGGCACTTGAAACTGGCACATATGAGGGAAGGGGGGGGGAGAGGCACCTTATACTGGCACATATTTGGGGGGGGGGAGAAAAGAGGCACTTGAAATTGGCACATATAAGGGAAGGGGGGAAGAGGCACCTTATACTGGCACATATTGGGGGGAGAAAAGAGGCACTTCTTACTGGCACATTATTTGGGGGCTTCTACTGAGGCCACAAAGAAGGGGTATTTTATATGGGGGGCTCTGCATTGTACTAGTATTAGGCTACTTTCACACTAGCGTTCGGGTGTCCGCTCGTGCGCACCGTTTGAAGGGGCTCACGAGCGGCCCCGAACGCATCCGTCTGGCCCCAATGCATTCTCAGTGGAGGCGGATCCACTGAGAATGCATCCGCCTGCCAGCGTTCAGCCTCCGCTCCGCTCAGTGACTTTCAAAATTTTCTAAGTTTTATTGCAGACGCATCCGTTCTGAACGGATGCGAACGTCTGCATTATCGGAGCGGATCCGTCTGATGAAACATCAGACGGATCCGCTCCGAACGCTAGTGTGAAAGTAGCCTTATCAGGGGATTGGGGAGCACAGCGGCACAGTATTGGGGGTAGTAGGATGATTTGTCCATTAGATGGGAGGATGATGGAAAAGTAGTAAACTAAGATATTTTTTTTGTTGTTGTCAAACTGCAGAGACGAAAAATGGCGACAAAACCAGTCTGGTCTGAAGGTCTGAAAGGAGAAGATGAGGAAAGAGAACATCTACATCAAGGGAGATGTCACTGGATGTAAGAGGTATGAGGCGCTGTATTTCTGTAGTGACGGGATCAGGGGCGTAACGATCGTGGTGCGAAAGTGACCAGGGGTGGAGGCGGGACATGGGTGTGGCTGGAGGCGGGACATGGGTGGGGCCTGGAAGAGGGCCCTCCCTCCCTTCTGTTCAGGTTTGGCTTGAAGAAAAAGGTGGCAACCCTAAACGCCATGCGCAAAACCCGAGCATGGTACAAAGGAGTTGCGGTCTACTTGGTGCAGGTTGCCTTGTACAACTCTTTTGTACTATCCTGGAGCGCTGGCAACACAGAGAAATTCCTTCAGTTCTAGGAGGCAGTCCTCAAGGCCCTGATCTTTTCTGACCGGGAAAGAGCAGGCCGGAGTACCTCGGGAACTGGAGGCGCCAAGATCGTCCCTGGCCAACACTTTCCAGGTGTGGTTCCCCCATACTGGAAAGAAGGGACGGTACCAAAAAAAAGTGCAGCGTGTGTAACAGGAGGGGGTAACGGAAGGACACCACCACTCAGACACGTGTCCCGATCATCCGAGCCTCTGCATTGACGGTTGCTTCAGGGAGTGCCACACTTCCATGGAGTACTAAATCTATAATCCCCTTCCCCCATTTTAATTTATTTCTCCACAGTCTTCACAGGAATAGCTGCAAAGTGGAGGAGAAGATTCAAAATCTCCTTTTATTACACTAACATGTTCTTGTAGCCCCTTTTATTTCGTTTTTACAAGGGGTAATAGGAGAAAAAGCGCCCCAAAATTCGCAGTCCATAAGAGGTTCGGTCAACAGAATCAACCCTATTAGACCATACATACTGCCTGGTAGGGCTCATTATACTGATTATGTATGATAAATAGCTGCAGAGATTCATATGCAAATAAACAATTCGAGCACTCAGAGGCGGGGCTGAATATTCTGAGCAATACTCTATAACACCCCCTGTGCTCTGCACCCACACCCCTCCCCCCATTGACTGACAGGGCTAGACAGCAGGCTGACATCACAGCACCACGGGGATACCGCACATGCAGCCGTCAGCGCTAACCGCGGCAGTGCAAGGGTTAATGAGCCGGCATCAGTGTTTTCACCGATGCCGATGCATACAGCAGGGGTCCAACTATTAGTGCCTGCCGGACCCCTGCAGCTGATCGGGCGGGAGTAGCTCCTGTTGGCGCCCGATCAGAGCGCTGTACCTGTATGGCGCTGGGATTTGTGACCGTGTTTCCAGCGACATACATGTACAGCGTTGGTATCCTATGGGTTAATTACATATTATTTATTATAGTATATGCTATTAAAGAAAAAAACATATGTCTTTCTGGAGACTTCAACATACAAAGCCATTAATGTAACCTCCAAACTATAACATTACTATACTTAGAAGCTAGACAATTCAATTATCTTATCTGGAAGAAAGGTCAACACAGGACTGCTTATAACTAGGGATGAGCGAACCCGAACTGTATAGTTCGGGTTCGTACCGAATTTTGGGGTGTCCGTGACACGGACCCGAACATTTTCGTAAAAGTCCGGGTTCGGTGTTCAGCGCTTTCTTGGCGCTTTTTGAAAGGCTGCAAAGCAGCCAATCAACAAGCGTCATACTACTTGCCCCAAGAGGCCATCACAGCCTTGCCTACTATTGGCATGGCTGTGATTGGCCAGTGCAGCATGTGACCCAGCCTCTATATAAGCTTGGGTCACGTAGCGCTGCATGTCACTCTGCTGATTCAAGCATAGGGAGAGGTTGGTGCTGCGACGTTAGGGCGAGATTAGGCAGATTAACTCCTCCAAAAGACTTCATTCTGTGATCGATCTGCAGCTGTGGATCATTGAAATGCTAATATCGACTTGCTCACTTTTTTGAGGCTGCCCAGAGCGTTTTTAGATCACTTTTTTTCTGGGGTGATCGGCGGCCATTTTGTGGCTTGTGGTGCGCCAGCACAAGCTATCACCAAGTGTATTTAACCATCAATAGTGTGGTTATTTTGTGCTATATCCTACATCAGCTGCAGGCTGAGCCTGTGTCACCGAAGTGCATTTAACCATCAACAGTCTGATTATTTTTTGGCCATATACTACATCAGCTGCAGACTGAGCCTGTGTCACCGAAGTGCATTTAACCATCAACAGTCTGGTTATTTTTTGGCCATATACTACATCTGGTGCAGGCTGAGCCTGTGTCACCCAAGTGCATTTAACCATCAATAGTGTGGTTATTTTTTGGCCATATACTACATCAGGGGCAAGTTGAGCCTGTCACCCAGCGCCTAAAAAATAGACCTGACATTTCTATTCAACCAAATTTGTACTGTTTTAGCTGGTCAAGTTATTTGTAGTGACCGTAAAAGCACAGTTTTTGTTCTGGGTTGAAAAACTATTCCCAAATTTGCCACTCTCAAAATAACTAGTTTCTGCTATATGAGGCCTACTTGAAATCTATCCCAAAAAGGATATCTTACATTGAAGGTGCTGATAGTGTCATTCAGAAAAACCTAAGACCTCTCTCCTCTGCCTGGGTGCTGGGGCCTAAATGTGTGACAGTGGCCTGTTCCAGTGGTGGGTGACGTGAAGCCTGATTCTCTGCTATGACATGAAGACAGATTCTGTGCTGACATAAGGCCAAAAAATCTGTTACGGGACCTCTCTCCTCTGCCTGGGTGCCGGGGCCTAAATGTGTGACAGTGGCCTGTTCCAGTGGTGGGTGACGTGAAGCCTGATTCTCTGCTATGACATGAAGACAGATTCTGTGCTGACATAAGGCCAGATTCTCTGTTACGGGACCTCTCTCCTCTGCCTGGGCCTAAATATGTGACAGTGGCCTGTTCCAGTGGTGGGTGACGTGAAGCCTGATTCTCTGCCATGACATGAAGACAGATTCTGTGCTGACATAAGGCCAGATTCTCTGTTACGGGACCTCTCTCCTCTGCCTGGGTGCCTGGGCCTAAATGTGTGACAGTGGCCTGTTCCAGTGGTGGGTGACGTGAAGCCTGATTCTCTGCTATGACATGAAGACTGATTCTGCGCTGACATGAAGCCAGATTCTCTGCTATGGCATGAAGAGACTGATTCTCTGCTGACGTGAAGCCAGATTCTCTGCTATGGGACCTCTGTCCAATTGATATTGGTTCATTTTTATTTTTTTAATTTTTATTTTAATTCATTTCCCTATCCACATTTGTTTGCAGGGGATTTACCTACATGTTGCTGCCTTTTGCAGCCCTCTAGCTCTTTCCTGGGCTGTTTTACAGCCTTTTTAGTGCCCAAAAGTTCGGGTCCCCATTGACTTCAATGGGGTTCGGGACGAAGTTCGGGTCGGGTTCGGATCCCGAACCAGAACATTTCCGGGAAGTTCAGCCGAACTTCTCGAACCCGAACATCCAGGTGTTCGCTCAACTCTACTTATAACATCTTAACGAAACCTAAAAAAGCAGGAGGTCTTGGCCTGCCAGACTTTGAGAAGTATCGAGATGCGGCGACCATATCCAGAATCTTGGAATCTAACATCAGACCAATAAGGAAGCCCTGGGTGGACCTGGAGGAGAGTTGTGCGTGTTGCCCGCTCAACCAGGTCACATGGAAGACTGTCTATAATTGTGGTAGGGGCTGAGGTGTACGTCAGCTTGGAGTTGGGTGGGGGGGCCTACCACCCTCCAAGATCTATTATGGCTGAACTGTGCCCGGAGCCAGAGCGGGGTAGGCCTGTATATGTGGGCCACCCAAGAGAGTGGGATGAAGAAAGAAGGGTCGGGAGGGTGGGGCCTGAAGCGACCGTCCTGGAGGTGCGCCCACCCGGGCAGTAAGAGCCGTGCCCCGCGGCTTATATATCCCCCGCCGCTTATCCCCACTGAATGCTGCCCCTGCACCCGGTCTACTAAAGGGTGTGAAGATACAAGCCCGAGGACCGGAGGATTGCTGGTGCTGCGCTCTGTCTGCCGTCCCAGCCAAGTCAGGCGAAAGTAGATCCGGCCGCGGCGGATCTAGAAGATCCAAGTCTTTAAATTGCCCCTGCTGACGCCTGCTAAAGTCATTGAGGGAGCGGTAAGTGCCCCGGACCACTTACATCTAAATCGCAGGCAAATTCAGGACTATACTAGCGTCCCTGTGCCGGCCCTCTGCCATATAGTCCCAGCTGCCGCCCTTGCTAGAAGATCAATCCGCCGCCTGTGAATAGGCAGCAAATTTAAATTGCATTAAAGACATAGCAGCTATATAACGTCCCACAGTGACTGAATTAAGTACAGCTGCTCTGTTTAAATATTCAGGAAGCCTGCACTTTAATAAATTGGATTACAACAATAGTTTAAAAACACACCAGAAAGTCAGTGAGAGTTCTCATTAAAATCCCTACTTGTCAATAGGAAATAGTGCGGAGAAGCAATATTTTAAAGGGAACAACTGATCTGTGAAGCGATCACCTTGCCAAGCACCCTGACTGTTGTCCAGTAATAAAATAGATATCACCTCTATGCCGTACTGCACTAGGCATTTTTGTGTAATTTAAAGGGAAAGTAGCCCTCTTTCCGAAACAAAGCCTGCAAGCAGGGCTGGGACAAGGCCATTTGGTGCCCAGGGCGAAGATGGCAAACTGCGCCCCCCCCCCCCCCCGTTTTTAAGAAAGAATCAATGTTGTTTCAAAACAAGAATATACTTAAAGCAATAGAACAAAGGACTGTGGGACTTTGAAAGTCACAGACACTATAAAGTTCCCCCCCATCATCATGTGCCAGTATAAAGTCCCCCCCATCATCATGTGCCAGTTTTGTAATAAGCCCCCCCAATGTGCCAGTAACACTATTGTAAAAAAAAACAAAAAAAAAACACTTATACTTACCTAAGTGTCAGCGATGCGATGCAGCCTCTTCCTGTGTCCCACGCTGTAATGTAAGGCTCAGGCGGCACGATGACGTCATTGCGCCGGCCTCTGATAGGCTGCCGGCCTAGTGCCTGCAGCCAGGGGCGTACATAAAAATCACTGGGCCCCATAGCAGGAATCTAAATTGGGCCCCCATTCCCCTTTTATAGCCCCTCCCTTTGTTCCATGAACTATTCTTGCTGCTGCGTTTTATAATTTATGCCATCAGGGCCGGAATGGGATTACAAAACAGCCCTGGCACACAAAAGAGGTATAATAGATGCAGATGTATATTATATACAGCAGTGTACAGTTATGTGAGGTACGCGGTATAATAGATGCAGTGTGTACAGGTATATAGTATATTCCCTAGTGTTCTGATATGTGAGGTACAGGTTATAATAGATGCAGTGTGTACAGGTATATAGTATATACAGCAGTGTACTGATATGTGAGGTACGGGGTATAATATATGCAGTGTATACAGTATATACAGTAGTGTAATATGTGAGGTACGAGGTATAATAGATGCAGTGTGTACAGGTATATAGTAAATACAGCAGTGTATTGACACCTCGTACCTCACATATCAGTACACTGCTGTATATACTATATATCTGTACACACTGCATCTATTATACCTCGTACCTCACATATATAGTATATACAGAAGTGTACTGATATCTGTACACACAGCATCTATTATACCTCATACCTCACATATCAGTGCACTGCGGTATATACTATATATCTGTACATATTGCATGTATAATACTGTGTAATATATGCAGTGTGTGTGCATGTATGTGTGTGTATATATATATATATATATATATATATATATACAGAGCAGTGTATTGATGTGACACATAGAAGGTATAATACTGTAGATGCAGTGTTTATAGAAATATGTGGTCAGTTATGCATTATAGTCACTGTGAGGTACATGAGGTAGTGGTAACTGTCTGAAGTAGTATACATGAGTGAGCAATGAGTAAAAACAGGGCATGGAGGGGGGGGGGGGGGTAAATGATGAAAAGTGGAGGACCTCCTCTTACCTCTCCATTCCAGTCTGTATGGATCAATACAGAGCTGCTTGTGAACTTTTAATACTTGCTGTTAGGGGTTGAAGGACCTGTGATGATGTCATCACAGGTCCTGGCAGATGTACCTTTGAAACCTAGGAACTACACCATTTTTGGTGCAGTTCCTTTGCTAGATTCTGCAGGACCTGTGATGTTGAAGATGATGTCATCACAGGTCCTGGCAGATGCACTGTTCTAACCTGGGAACTACACTTTACACTGTGCAGTTCCCTTACAGGACCTGTGATGACATCATCAAAGGTCCTTTAGCTTTAGAAAGGTAAACAGGAGTAATTAGGGGGCGGGGCCTCTCCTCCACTTCGGTGCCTGCCTGCAGCCTATCAGAGGAAAGGGAAGGGACACGCCTCTCCCTCCCCTGCACCTCCGCTGGCACAGACAGTTTACAATGGAGATGAGCGCAATGGAAGCGCTCATCTCCCTGTGCCCGGCGGCGGCTGCTCACTTGGGGGGGGGGGTCATTTTAGTTGGGGGGGCACATGGGGGGGCACAGCATGATGTAGGGGGGGCCGTGGCCCCCTCTGGCCCCCCCCTGGCGACGCCACTGCTGCTGGCACTTCACCTGCGCCCCCCTCCTGTCCGCAAATGGTAGCGCCCAGGGCACCCGCTCCTTCGGCCCCTGCCTTGTACCGGCCCTGCCTGCAAGTCAATACACCACTATACTTTCAAGTGCCATAAATATTAGCCCTGTGAAACGCGGCTGGGTGCAGAGGCCTTGCCCGGTACCCTGCCAGTGAAACAGAGGCACTTTATTTGGCAAAAAAAATATAAAAAATTTGCAGAACACGTAGCTACTACTTAGTCGGTGTAATTTAAAGGGGCCACTCCCAGATATATAAATTCAGTGCATTAGCTTCTTATTCTCTTATACGGCTCAAGAAGCTATCCGTGAATTCTTTAGTTCTTCCTTCCAGAATATGTGCTGAAGATATTGATTAGGGGGGACCTGCCCGAAGAAGACTACACGCAAGTGACCTTCATGTGAGCTCTAGCACAACGTAAAACCAACTTGATTCAATACGCCAAGCTATCAAATAAGTACCTACATATTGTGGGAGACTACAGCACGAGCAATGAGTAAGCCCAGAAATTTAACAGAGGGCGGAAAACCCTCTGGGACCCCCAAAAGGACCCAGAGTATATCTAGATCACATAAGCTCAGCCCAGACGCCTCTGAATTTGTACAAGGGAGGTCGGCTAAGACTACTGATAAATACCAAAACGAGGCGAGATATGCGTCCGATTCGGAAGATGAAGTCGTACAGGAGCAAGACGACCTCAGGCAACACATCAAAAATTTACCAACTATAGAAAACATACAAGGCCTGTTTAAAGACTGGCTCACACCAGTTAAAAGCGACCTTTCGGAAATAAAAACTGATTTCAAACGGCTAAACGAAAGAATGGACTCTATTAAAGAGGACAATGCACAGATTATTTCGCATGCTGCCTTCCTTGAAGAAAAAGTTGCCTCGCAGCAAATAGAAATACATAATCTGCAAATGCATATGGATGATCTAGAGAACCGCTCTAGACGTAATAATTTACGTATAAAGGGTCTACCGGAATCAGTGGAGGACAAAGATGTATCAAAAGCCCTTATTTCTATTTTCCTGGAACTTTTAGGCAAAGAGGAGGACTTTGACATTGGTCTGGAGAGGGCACATAGAGTTTATCGACCGAGATCAGTTTCTGCAGATGTCCCAAGAGACGTGCTACATCTTAAGCTTCTCCATAAAAGAAGAGGTCTTAAAAAAAGCACGGTTCGCCAAAAAAATTGAATTTGAAGGGAGTACAATCACGATTTTTCAGGATCTATCAAGACTGACCCTGGAGAAGCGAAGACAACTTATTCCTTTGACAAGGACACTGAGGGAGAAAAACATCAAATACAGGTGGTTGTACCCGTTCGGCCTTTCTATTAACCACGCTGGGAAACAGTTGACGGTGCGCTCATCAGAGGATCTTGCCTTCGCTTTAAATAAACTGGACTTAAACCACATATCCGTCCCGGAATGGTTGCCAGAGGAACCGACTCCCCCATCACCAGGTCTCCCGTCTAAGGCCAATTGTGATCAGTATTCAACTCCACAGACGAGAAGAAGAGATGAAGAAGGCTTTCACCGACCCAGAGCTCCAAGGAAGCTGACGAGAGATGCCACTCCATCTTCCAGGCAGCACACACCCGCTTGACATGATGGGTGACATATCCTTGTTTCTAATTTTATACTCAGTTATGTGATGTGTATAACTAATTCTGTTGTTATTCGTTTATATCTCTAGCTAAACTCAGACTATCACAAAAAAAAAAAAAAAAAATGATGGTTATACACTATTATTAACACAAGCTTTACTTTTCAGGATACAGACAATAGAAATGTAGGTTGTTGTTTGATATAATATGTTGGAAGATTTTACTTGTAAAAGTTTATCAATATTGCGGGTCTTGTCACTTGCCTTAAACTGGTAGTGAGAAGGCGTGCAATTGCACTACTTAGATGTTACTTGTTTAAACTGAAGCATCATAGGTTTACGGGCGTTTTCACCCCCCCTAAGATTTGAGTTTTGTAACTTCTATTTCTGCATCTACCTCATGAAAGTAATGTGGTAGAACTCACGGTGTTTACTTAAGATAGTAGATTGTTCTCCCTCTCCCCCCCCCACCCTTGACGGTACCACACCCCCAGTGTGGTTGGAACTCAGTCTCTCTAGTTCTAAGAGGACTGACGCTGTCAATACTTTCCGGGTACTATTCCTCTACTGGTTGGAGGAGTACCTTTCTATATTTACTTGTAATTTAGGTTACATAACCTCCCCAAATTTACACTCCTTTTAATTTACCCCATTATTGCATTACCTGCGAATTTACTTCCACTGACACAGCCTTGGGAATCTTCTTATTTACTTTTTTCTGTTCCTGTTTTGCCCTCTCATAAACCTTCCTTACCCCTCCGTCCTTGGTAGTTTAACGCTCCTTTATAACAAGCTAATTTGTACTACTAACATGCCTGAACTATACTGTGTCTCTTTCAATGCCAATGGGCTGAATATCCCATCTAAGAGAGGGCAAGTTTTGCAGTCTTTCAAGAAGAAACATGTTGATGTATTGTTTCTTCAGGAAACTCACTTCCGCAAACCTTCCACCCCGATAATGAAAAATAGCTACTATAAGATTTGGTTTAATGCGTGCACACCACTGAAGAAGCAAAAAGGTGTATCGATCGTCTTTGGCAAAAACATAGATTTCAAAAAAACAGATATGGTGGTAGATCCAGATTTGTAAAGGGTTATGTTGGCGAAACACTCTATACTTTTGCAAATGTATACGCTCCAAACCAAAAGCAGGTGATCTTTTTGAGGTCGGTTTTCAAGATTCTTGTCACTTTTAGTGAGGGCCACATACTGATTGGTGGAGATTTTAATATCGCACCTGACCCAAGCATGGACTCTTCATCAGGCAAATCCAATTATACAAAACAAAAATTAAAAAGGTTTGGAGACATACTGGAGGAGCACCTGCTAGTGGATATATGGAGAGTTATGCATCCTAACACGAGAGACTATTCTTTTTATTCAAACACATTCCATTCACACTCAAGAATAGATTTTTTTCTCGTAAGCCAGAAAGACATCGGTCTAGTTCATAAGTCAGAATACGACATTAGGTTGCTATCCGATCATACACCAATTTTTATGTTATTTAAAACTGAACATCCTAGTTTTAGAGTAAACAATTGGATCCTAAATGAAAGCTTGTTAAATAGCGATAAAAATAAAAAATACGTTTCCTCAGAGCTAGAACACTTCTTCAAAGAAAATAAGACGGAAGATGTAAATAATTCTGTAGTATGGGAAACACATAAGGCGGTAGTGAGAGGCCTTTTGATGAAACTGGGCGCTAAAGAAAAGAGAGAAAGGGAAAAACAATTGGCTACACTACTTGAACAGATTAGGTCCCTTGAGAAAGTCCATAAAACCTCTCCAGACAAAAGAACTGAAGCTAAACTAGCAGAACTTAGAACAAATGTGAAGAATATTCTGGATCACTCTTTTCAGAGATACGTACATATGGCTAAATACAGACATTACCTGTACGCTAACAAGTGTGGTAAAGAGCTTGCTAGGCTGATTAAAAAAGAGAGAGCTAGGAATAATATCAACAAAATCAAAAATAGCCTTAACCAAACTCTACAAGACTCCAACGAGATAGCCTCGACCTTTAGAGAGTACTACGAGAAGCTGTACAACTTAAATACCACAGAAACAAAAAAAGACATAGATAACAGTCATTGTAAGATTAAAGATTACTTAGAAAATATTACAACCTTCACGCTAACCCTGGAACAAAAAGACTCCTTAAATGATCCATTCACCCTAGCCGAGGTCCTTAAGGCAATAAAAAACCTAAAATTGGGAAAAAGTCCAGGCCCAGACGGTCTCACGGCCTGTTACTATAAAAAGTTCAAAGACATATTGGCTCCCCGTCTAGTGGAATACTTCAATTTAATAGGAAAGGAAGAGTCATGGAGGGAGGAATCCCTTATCGCCCATATTACACTAATCCATAAAGAAGGGAAAGACCCGACTGAATGTTCTCATTACCGTCCGATCTCGCTACTAAATGTCGATCTAAAGCTATATGCTACATTACTGGCGGGTAGGATTAGTACTTTAGTTGGAGCACTTGTCGGTGATGATTAGGTGGGATTTGTACCTGGCCGTGAGGCCAAAGACAACACAACGAAAGTGGTCCATTTAATGCAATTCGCCAAAGTCAGACGCATCCCAACAATCCTGATCGCCTCTGACGGCGAGAAGGCGTTTGACAGGCTGAATTGGAATTACCTTCGCAATACTCTTATAAAATTTGGATTCCCAGAAATTTTCATAAATAAAGTTATGGCCCTTTATACAATTCCCAAAGCAAAAATTAAGGTAAACGGAGTTTTGTCAAACCCTTTTCCTATCAGTAATGGAACAAGGCAGGGATGCCCTTTATCTCCACTTTTATTCATACTCTCCCTAGAACCGTTCTTGACCAAAATCAGGTCAAATAATTCCATAAATGGCCTAAACACAGGATCCGGAGAACATAAAATAGCGGCATTTGCCGACGATACTCTATTTGTAATAACCAATCCGGAATCCTCTTTACCGAACTTGTTAGAAGAGTTTTCACTTTTTCATGAAGTATCAGACTTCAAAATCAACTTAACTAAATCAGAAATCTATAATATCAACGTCAGACCCCGTGACTGGGAGAAAATTGTCTCTGAGTGCCTTGAAACCAGCGATTGGTGCTTTCAAGTACCTGGGAACTAATCTTTGCCATAATATAAAAGAACTCTACAAATTGAATTTCCCCAAAATACTAAAACAGACGGAAATACAACTTAAGGAATGGGAGGATCTTTGGTTATCTTGGTTTGGTAGAATAAATGTGATAAAAATGTCTATAGTCCCCAAGATTCTATACCTATTACAAACGCTGCCCATCAATATACCCAAAGATTTCTTTAAGAAACTCAGGAGATTGATTGCTAAGTTCATTTGGAAGGGCAAAGCTTCTAGGCTATCCTATGAGCTTCTATCTAGAGCCAGGAAAGACGGAGGGGTTAATCTCCCAGATTTAGAGAAATTCTATAAAGCTGCGTGGCTTTCCAGGTCACTCGAATGGTTCACACATCCGGTAAGAAAGAAATGGGTCTCGATAGAACGTGATTTCGCAGGAATAGACTTAACGTCTCTGCTATGGAAGACCTCTACCTTCCCAAAAAGACGAAAAGGAATTAAAAATGTAATAACTAGGGAAACAGTCAGGAAGTGGCACTCCTTGAACGCTACCTTACTGGGACTCATGTAGGAACTCCACTTTAATTCCTAAATTAACAGAAAAGGAATACTCAAAACTATACAAACACGTCTCAATATTAAACACTAAAGTTAATCAGCTTTCACATTTCAAAGGTATTACCAAACTGATCTTGGGGAGGTAGTTAATATCTAATCTGCACAAGGGATGGACAGGTCCTGTGGGATCCATGCCTGGTTCATTTTTATGAACGTCAGCTTGTCCACATTGGCTGTAGACAGGCGGCTGCGTTTGTCTGTAATGACGCCCCCTGCCGTGCTGAATACACGTTCAGACAAAACGCTGGCCGCCGGGCAGGCCAGCACCTCCAAGGCATAAAAGGCTAGCTCTGGCCACGTGGACAATTTGGAGACCCAGAAGTTGAATGGGGCCGAACCATCAGTCAGTACGTGGAGGGGTGTGCACAGGTACTGTTCCACCATGTTAGTGAAATGTTGCCTCCTGCTAACACGTTCCGTATCAGGTGGTGGTGCAGTTAGCTGTGGCGTGTTGACAAAACTTTTCCACATCTCTGCCATGCTAACCCTGCCCTCAGAGGAGCTGGCCGTGACACAGCTGCGTTGGCGACCTCTTGCTCCTCCTCTGCCTTCGCCTTGGGCTTCCACTGGTTCCCCTGTGACATTTGGGAATGCTCTCAGTAGCGCGTCTACCAACGTGCGCTTGTACTCGCGCATCTTCCTATCACGCTCCAGTGTAGGGAGTCAGGTGGGCACATTGTCTTTGTACCGGGGATCCAGCAGGGTGGCAACCCAGTAGTCCGCACACGTTAAAATGTGGGCAACTCTGCTGTCGTTGCGCAGGCACTGCAGCATGTAGTCGCTCATGTGTGCAAGGCTGCCCAGAGGTAAGGACAAGCTGTCCTCTGTGGGAGGCGTATCGTCATCGTCCTGTCTTTCCCCCCAGCCACGCACCAGTGATGGGCCCGAGTTGCTTTGGGTGCCACCCCGCTGTGAAAATGCTTCATCCTCATCCTCCTCGTCCTCCAGTAGTGGGCCCTGTCTGGCCACATTTGTACCTGGCCTCTGGTGTTGCAAAAAACCTCCCTCTGAGTCACTTCGAAGAGACTGGCCTGAAAGTGCTAAAAATGACCCCTCTTCCTCCTGGGCCACCTCCTCTTCCATCATCGCCCTAAGTGTTTTCTTAAGGAGACATAGAAGTGGTATTGTAACGCTGATAACGGCGTCATCGCCACTGGCCATGTTGGTGGAGTACTCGAAACAGCGCAACAGGGCACACAGGTCTCGCATGGAGGCCCAGTCATTGGTGGTGAAGTGGGGCTGATCCGCAGTGCGACTGATCCGTGCGTGCTGCAGCTGAAACTCCACTATGGCCTGCTGCTGCTCGCACAGTCTGTCCAGCATATGCAAGGTGGAGTTCCACCTGGTGGGTACGTCGCATATGAGGCGGTGAGCGGGAAGGCCGAAGTTACGCTGTAGCGCAGACAGGCAAGCAGCGGCAGGGTGTGAACGCCGGAAGCGCGAACAGACGGCCCGCACTTTATGCAGCAGCTCTGACATGTCGGGGTAGTTGCGAATGAACTTCTGCACCACCAAATTCAGCACATGCGCCAGGCAAGGGATGTGCGTCAAACCGGCTAGTCCCAGAGCTGCAACGAGATTTCGCCCATTATCGCACACCACCAGGCCGGGCTTGAGGCTCACCGGCAGCAACCACTCGTCGGTCTGTTGTTCTATACCCCCCCACAACTCCTGTGTGGTGTGGGGCCTGTCCCCCAAACATATGAGTTTCAGAACGGCCTGCTGACGTTTACCCCGGGCTGTGCTGAAGTTGGTGGTGAAGGTGTGTGGCTGACTGGATAAGCAGGTGGAAGAAGAGGAGGAGGAAGCTGAGTAGGAGGAGGAGGAGGAGACAGGAGGCAAAGAATGTTGCCCTGCGATCCTTGGCGGCGGAAGGACGTGCGCCAAACAGCTCTCCGCCTGGGGCCCAGCCGCCACTACATTTACCCAGTGTGCAGTTAGGGAGATATAGCGTCCCTGGCCGTGCTTACTGGTCCACGTATCTGTGGTTAGGTGGACCTTGCCACAGATGGCGTTGCGCAGTGCACACTTGATTTTATCGGACACTTGTTTGTGCAGGGAAGGCACGGCTCTCTTGGAGAAGTAGTGGCGGCTGGGAACAACATACTGTGGGACAGCAAGCGACATGAGCTGTTTGAAGCTGTGTGTGTCCACCAGCCTAAATGACAGCATTTCATAGGTCAGTAGTTTAGAAATGCTGGCATTCAGGGCCAGGGATCGAGGGTGGCCAGGTGGGAATTTACGCTTTCTCTCAAATGTTTGTGAGATGGAGAGCTGAACGCTGCCGTGTGACATGGTTGAGATGCTTGGTGACGCAGGTGGTGGTGTTGGTGGTACATCCCATGTTTGCTGGGCGGCAGGTGCCAACGTTCCTCCAGAGGCGGAGGAAGAGGCCGAGGCGGCGGCAGCAGCAGCAGAAGAGGCCGAGGCGGCAGCAGCGGAAGAGGTAGCAGGGGGAGCCTGAGTGACTTCCTTGTTTTTAAGGTGTTTACTCCACTGCAGTTCATGCTTTGCATGCAGGTGCCTGGTCATGCTAAGGTTCAGAACGTTAATGCCTCGCTTCAGGCTCTGATGGCACAGCGTGCAAACCACTCGGGTCTTGTCGTCAGCACATTGTTTGAAGAAGTGCCATGCCAGGGAACTCCTTGAAGCTGCCTTTGGGGTGCTCGGTCCCAGATGGCGGTGGTCAGTAGCAGGCGGAGTCTCTTGGCGGCGGGTGTTCTGATTTTGCCCACTGCTCCCTCTTTTGCTACGCTGTTGGCTCGGTCTCACCACTGCCTCTTCCTCCGAACTGTAAAAGTCAGTGGCACGACCTTCATTCCATGTGGGGTCTAGGACCTCATCGTCCCCTGCATCGTCTTCCACCCAGTCTTGATCCCTGACCTCCTGTTCAGTCTGCACACTGCAGAAAGACGCAGCAGTTGGCACCTGTGTTTCGTCATCATCAGAGACGTGCTGAGGTGGTATTCCCATGTCCTCATCATCAGGAAAAATAAGTGGTTGTGCGTTAGTCTGCGCTACAGCGTAACTTCGGCCTTCCCGATCACCGCCTCATATGCGACGTACCCACCAGGTGGAACTCCACCTTGCATATGCTGGACAGACTGTGCGAGCAGCAGCAGGCCATAGTGGAGTTTCAGCTGCAGCACGCACGGGTCAGTCGCACTGCGGATCAGCCCCACTTCACCACCAATGACTGGGCCTCCATGCGAGACCTGTGTGCCCTGTTGCGCTGTTTCGAGTACTCCACCAACATGGCCAGTGGCGATGACGCCGTTATCAGCGTTACAATACCACTTCTATGTCTCCTTGAGAAAACACTTAGGGCGATGATGGAAGAGGAGGTGGCCCAGGAGGAAGAGGAGGAAGAGGGGTCATTTTTAGCACTTTCAGGCCAGTCTCTTCGAAGTGACTCAGAGGGAGGTTTTTTGCAACACCAGAGGCCAGGTACAAATGTGGCCAGACAGGGCCCACTACTGGAGGACGAGGAGGATGAGGATGAAGCATTTTCACAGCGGGGTGGCACCCAAAGCAACTCGGGCCCATCACTGGTGCGTGGCTGGGGGGAAACACAGGACGATGACGATACGCCTCCCACAGAGGACAGCTTGTCCTTACCTCTGGGCAGCCTGGCACACATGAGCGACTACATGCTGCAGTGCCTGCGCAACGACAGCAGAGTTGCCCACATTTTAACGTGTGCGGACTACTGGGTTGCCACCCTGCTGGATCCCCGGTACAAAGACAATGTGCCCACCTGACTCCCTACACTGGAGCGTGATAGGAAGATGCGCGAGTACAAGAGCACATTGGTAGACGCGCTACTGAGAGCATTCCCAAATGTCACAGGGGAACCAGTGGAAGCCCAAGGCGAAGGCAGAGGAGGAGCAAGAAGTCGCCAACGCAGCTGTGTCACGGCCAGCTCCTCTGAGGGCAGGGTTAGCATGGCAGAGATGTGGAAAAGTTTTGTCAACACGCCACAGCTAACTGCACCACCACCTGATACGGAACGTGTTAGCAGGAGGCAACATTTCACTAACATGGTGGAACAGTACCTGTGCACACCCCTCCACGTACTGACTGATGGTTCGGCCCCATTCAACTTCTGGGTCTCCAAATTGTCCACGTGGCCAGAGCTAGCCTTTTATGCCTTGGAGGTGCTGGCCTGCCCGGCGGCCAGCGTTTTGTCTGAACGTGTATTCAGCACGGCAGGGGGCGTCATTACAGACAAACGCAGCCGCCTGTCTACAGCCAATGTGGACAAGCTGACGTTCATAAAAATGAACCAGGCATGGATCCCACAGGACTGGAACAGGCCACTGTCACACATTTAGGCCCCGGCACCCAGGCAGAGGAGAGGTTCATTCAACTTTGGGTTGCCCCGCAATATAATGGTAAAATGAAAATAAAAATAGTATTGAATGAGGAAGTGCCCTGGAGTAGAATAATATATTGTTAAGGGGAGGTAGTTAATATCTAATCTGCACAAGGGATGGACAATCCCTTGTGCAGATTAGATATTAACTACCTCCCCTTAACAATATATTATTCTACTCCAGGGCACTTCCTCATTCAATACTATTTTTATTTTCATTTTACCATTATATTGCGGGGCAACCCAAAGTTGAATGAACCTCTCCTCTGTCTGGGTGCCGGGGCCTAAATGTGTGACAGTGGCCTGTTCCAGTGGTGGGTGACGTGAAGCCTGATTCTCTGCTATGACATGAAGACAGATTCTGTGCTGACATAAGGCCAGATTCTCTGTTACGGGACCTCTCTCCTCTGCCTGGGTGCCGGGGCTTAAATGTGTGACAGTGGCCTGTTCCAGTGGTGGGTGACGTGAAGCCTGATTCTCTGCTATGACATGAA
Source organism: Bufo bufo (assembly GCF_905171765.1). NCBI lineage: Eukaryota > Metazoa > Chordata > Amphibia > Anura > Bufonidae > Bufo > Bufo bufo. The sequence goes on from NW_024401209.1 coordinate 66,693, forward strand.
GACAGATTCTGTGCTGACATAAGGCCAGATTCTCTGTTACGGGACCTCTCTCCTCTGCCTGGGTGCCGGGGCCTAAATGTGTGACAGTGGCCTGTTCCAGTGGTGGGTGACGTGAAGCCTGATTCTCTGCTATGACATGAAGACAGATTCTGTGCTGACATAAGGCCAGATTCTCTGTTACGGGACCTCTCTCCTCTGCCTGGGTGCCTGGGCCTAAATATGTGACAGTGGCCTGTTCCAGTGGTGGGTGACGTGAAGCCTGATTCTCTGCCATGACATGAAGACAGATTCTGTGCTGACATAAGGCCAGATTCTCTGTTACGGGACCTCTCTCCTCTGCCTGGGTGCCTGGGCCTAAATGTGTGACAGTGGCCTGTTCCAGTGGTGGGTGACGTGAAGCCTGATTCTCTGCTATGACATGAAGACTGATTCTGCGCTGACATGAAGCCAGATTCTCTGCTATGGCATGAAGAGACTGATTCTCTGCTGACGTGAAGCCAGATTCTCTGCTATGGGACCTCTGTCCAATTGATATTGGTTCATTTTTATTTTTTTTATTTTTATTTTAATTCATTTCCCTATCCACATTTGTTTGCAGTGGATTTACCTACATGTTGCTGCCTTTTGCAGACCTCTAGCTCTTTCCTGGGCTGTTTTACAGCCTTTTTAGTGCCCAAAAGTTCGGGTCCCCATTGACTTCAATGGGGTTCGGTTTTGGGACGAAGTTCGGGTCGGGTTCGGATCCCGAACCCGAACATTTCCGGGAAGTTCAGCCGAACTTCTCGAACCCGAACATCCAGGTGTTCGCTCAACTCTACTTATAACATCTTAACGAAACCTAAAAAAGCAGGAGGTCTTGGCCTGCCAGACTTTGAGAAGTATTGAGAGGCGGCGACCATATCCAGAATCTTGGAATCTAACATCAGACCAATAAGGAAGCCCTGGGTGGACCTGGAGGAGAGTTGTGCGTGTTGCCCGCTCAACCAGGTCACATGGAAGACTGTCTATAATTGTGGTAGGGGCTGAGGTGTACGTCAGCTTGGAGTTGGGTGGGGGGGCCTACCACCCTCCAAGATCTATTATGGCTGAACTGTGCCCGGAGCCAGAGCGGGGTAGGCCTGTAAATGTGGGCCACGCAAGAGAGTGGAATGAAGAAAGAAGGGTCGGGAGGGTGGGGCCTGAAGCGACCGTCCTGGAGGTGAGGTCGCGAGGGAATAAGTAGGCCGGCAGCCCCGCCCACAAATGCAGGCTGTAACCAGCCTTAATACTTGTGGTAGGGGCTGAGGTGTACGTCAGCTTGGAGTGGGGGGGGGGGGGGGCCTACCACCCTCCAAGATCTATTATGGCTGAACTGTGCCCGGAGCCAGAGCGGGGTAGGCCTGTATATGTGGGCAAGAAGATTACCAACGCGTTAGGAGTGAAAAATGTTTATTGAGTAAATGAGACATTTTACAAGGCCAATGAACCAAAAGCCCTGGCAATCTCGACCTGCGGGTTAGGTATGTACCTGGCAAAGCATGAAGAACGCCAGCGCCCCATTCTGCGGATAATATGCGCGGGAACCCGGTGTTTAGAGGCCGCAGAGACGGCTCCTATACGGAAAGAATGCCCTGAAATCGTGTCTGGGTTATGCCCTAGCCCTGCTGCTAATGCGCGAACGTGGGACATGAACTGGGATGCGGAGAGAGGTCTGCCCTGGAGGGGAAGTAGCGGATCCTCTGGTGCTAGAGGAAGGAGAAACTCGGTCAGGGCCTCCAGTACCTTGACGGGGCACCAGGAGTTTGATGTGGGAAAGAACCTAATCTCGACGGGAGGACCTGATTGGCTAGTCTTGGATGAAGGGAGAAAAAGGGAAAATTGGTCACCTTGACGGACGAGATGGCGTTTAAGGAGGGTGGAGCGCGTCAAGGCACTGGAAGTAAATTCCCCTGGTCTTAAGAAGCCAGAAAACCCGAGATATATTGCAGCCTTGATGACAAGGCTTGCTGGGTGCCCAAAGGGGAAACCGTCTAGGGCTAGTGACAGACTTTGAAATAACTCCCCAGAAATCGGCTGTCTCCGCGCTACTGGGCATGGGCTGGTTTTTTGTATGCCCCTAAGGGTTGCCTTTACCGCCTGGTTGGCCAAGATTGATTGGCAGGTTGGATCGGCAAGCAGTCTGTAGTGCTGGACACCTGCTAGGTACCCCTTGATGGAATTGGAAGTGAGGTGTAGGTGGAGATGGCAGTGGGCGATGAATGCCATGACAAAGGTCACATAGTCCTGGCCGTTCTGCGGGTGGCTGAGCAAGAAGCGCCGGAACGCCCTGTAGCCCGTGAGATAGTTCCTGGCTGTGTTCTTAGCCAAGGATCCCTGGACCAACTTCTTTGCGGATGCCACCAGCTGTCTTAGTCCATGGTCAGGAGGCTCTGGGGGGAACGGGCGTGCCCACCGGATCTGCGTCTGGCATTGTCTGGAAGAAGACAGTGTAGTTAAAACGGGACAAGGCGTCCGCTGCCACATTCTCAGCCCCCGCGATGTGGGAAGGGAATATATGAAAGTTGTGCCGGAGGGAAAGCCAAACCAACCTGCGGAGGAGGGACATGATCCTAGGAGATTTGGCCCTGCCTTTGGAGAGAACCTCTACCAGGATTAGGCTATCCGTGATGAAAGCTACGGGTTTGTTGGCCCAGAGGGGGCCCCAGACCTGGGCCGCCGCCACCAGCGGGTACAGCTCCAGAAGAGGGGAAGATTTGAGGGACTCGCCATCGAGGGACAATTCCACCGGCCACTTGCCAACCAGCCAGTGTGGGTGAAAAATGGCCGCAAACCCGCGAGAGGCGGCGGCGTCGGACTGAATCCTTGGGGAAAAGGCATCCAAGGAGGGCACGAAAAGGGAAATGCCATTCCAGGAAGTCAGAAAGGAGTGCCACATGAGGAGATCCGCGACCGCTTGGTTGTCAAGATGGACGACGGAATCCTGGTCCTGTGCCGAGGGGAGAAGAGAGAGGAGCCTAGACACGAAGGATCTCCCCTGGGGCATGATCCGGGAGGCGAAATTGAGGGAACCCAGGAGAGACTGCAACTCCAGCTTGGTAAGAACCCGGGAGGAAGCCGCGGAGGAGACTGCAGCCCTGATCCTAGACAATTTCGCCTCCGGTAGACTAGCTTCCATGGCGACGGAATCTAACACGATGCCCAGGAAGGTGACCCTCGTGCTAGGGCCCTCGGTCTTGGAAGAAGCGACTGGAACCTGGAGACGGGAAAACAGCTGGAGGAGGACGTCCAGCCCGGAGGCTTCACCCCGGGGGTCTTGGACAATTAAGTAGTCGTCGAGATAGTGGATGACCATATCCAAACCCCCGTGGTGACCCAAAATCCAGTGCAGGGCGCCCGCGAACTGGTAAAATAACCAAGGGCTGCTCTTGGAGCCAAAGGTAAGTCTATTGGCAAAATAATACTGATGACCCCACTTAATGCCGTAAAATCCCCAGAGATGAGGTGCGATAGGAAGCAACTTGAAGGCATCCGCTATATCTGCCTTAGCGAGAAGGGCCCCTCTTCCTGACTGCAAAATGAAGTTGATTGCTTCCCCTATGGTGGAATAGGACATTGTGAACTCTTCCGATGGAATCAGGGAATTCAAGCTGGGTGTGGAGGACATATGGGGCGCAGACAGGTCGTAAATTAACCTTTTTTTATTTGAGGATTGCTTGGAGACTAACCCGATCGGGCTAATCCTCCAGACATCAAAAGGGATGGAGTCGAATGGGCCCAGCAGGAACCCTTTCTGGACTTCTGTCAACAACAAGCTGTCGACTGCGCCCGGATCGTGCATGGCTGACTGCAGGTTTTTCCCCTTCCAGGACTCAAGAGGGAGGGCAATCAACCCAGTGTGGAAACCCCTCCTGAATCCTGAAAGGAGGAACTGGACCAGATGCTGATCGGGGTGCTCCTGTAAGAGGACAGCCAGCAAGTCGACGTTGATGTCGGCTAGTCACGACTTAGAGGGTTTCTTCGGACAGGAAGAACGGGGGTGAGCCCTAAAGCACAGGGAGCAGACGTGTAAGGCTCTGCAGCTGCTGAAACCGCACCCGCCTGCATTAAAATTGTTGCACACCTGGCTCTGTCCTAGGAACACGATGGGCCTGCCCAACTTGTCCACGGACGGCTGGCTTCTTTGGCCGGAAGGACCCGGTCAAGGCCCGGAGTGGCCAGCAAGGGGCACCAGTCGGCCGTGTGCAAGATGGACTGGCATGTCGTGCAGGTGGGAGCTCTCAGCCCGGCGAAGTGCCGGAAAAAGAGCTCCATGTCCAATATGGCCCAGTTGGTGACAAACTGAAACTGGACCAAGGCTGCCGCAGCCTTGGCGGAAAATGAACGATGATAATCGTAAAAATTAAAGCCGCCATATTTGTATCCCAGATCCGTCAGGCGGTAAAGATATGTATCCAGTTCCTCCCGCCTGAGCGGATGGGCTGAGCAGATCACATCGCGATAAAGGCTAAATGCCAGCACGAACTCTGGAATAGAAAGCTTTCTTTTCAGGCGGGCATCTTTGGCCCTGAGCAGCACTGCAACCTCCCCGCAGTTAATAACTCTATTTTCGGCCACATCCTGGGAAGCTATCAGGATGGACGCCAAGTTAATGTCCTTCCCAGCTAAAATGTCCTTCTTGATACCCTCAGGGACAAAGTAGGCTGGGGCAACAACAGGACCAGCGCTGAGCGTACCCAACGCAGGCTCCTGGGAAGACGAGGGAACAATCGCAGTGATTGCGGACGGGGGATCCTCTGAGCCACGAGACTCCAGCTCCGCAACTCTGGACTGGACGTCCGCCAAAGAACCGACGAGGCTGCTGATGGTGGCTTGCAGCTGGTGCAGCGACAGCTGGATGGAAGAGAGGGAGGACTGGGAATTGCCGCTCCCTGGCTCGGTCCTCAGGAGGCGATAGAGTTCCGCCTTTCGGGCCGAAGCTGGATGGGGAATACCCTTCTTATTCAGCTCGGCGATGAGTTTAGGGACAGTCCAACGCCTGAGAGATGGGCTCCCAGCGTGCCCTGAAACTGATGAGCCGGGACCCGAGAAGGAGTCCTCAATATCCGATGGTTGTGACATCTTGAACCTGTTAAAGAAAAGTCAAAACAAACAGAAGACAAAGGGGAGGAGAGACGAGAAGAAAGAGAAGAAAAAAAAATAAAAAATTTAATAAACAAAGGACCGGCATGAAATGAGGAGAGAGGCGTGAAGAAAACGTGATCCTACCCGAATCGCGCAGAACTGGAACTTGCTACAGGAGGGTACTGGAGAGAGTACGGGGAAAAAATTACCTGTGGACGTAAGCAAAGACAGGCACGAATAAACACCGCTTTAGGAGCCGACCAGCGAAAGAAGAAAAGAAAAGGAGGACCAAGATGGGGAACAAAGATGGGAGAGGACCGTGGACGAGAGAGGGACCATGGGCGAAATGCAGAGTGCTGGGAAAAGGCCGGAAAGTGCCGAGGGCGGGGGGCGGGTGAACAGGCGACGAGAGGAACTGAACGCCTCTGGTGCCTGCTGGAAGGACCTGGGTGAACCGAGTGAAAAATTCTAAAATAGGCACGTGCCTTGACCACGAGGTGACCCGAGCGAGCAGGAGCACGGAAGGCGAGAAACGGGACCTGGTGATCCAGGAGGAGGCAGACCGGAACAGATGCCTGTGCAAAGCAGGAAGGAAAATGACCCTAGCCACAGGAGTTAACTGAGAGGTGTCTGGCCAGGTGGACCTGACGTGCTCAAGAGCGCTTAAGGAACGTGAATGGGTGAATCAAGGACGACAGGGACAGAGTGAGCCTGGGCGATCCAGGACGACAGGGACAGAGCGAGCCTGGGCGATCCAGGACGACAGAGACAGAGCGAGCCTGGGCGATCCAGGACGACAGAGACAGAGCGAGCCTGGGCGATCCAGGACGACAGAGACAGAGCGAGCCTGGGCGATCCAGGACGACAGAGACAGAGCGAGCCTGGGCGATCCAGGACGACAGGGACAGAGCGAGCCTGGGCGATCCAGGACGACAGGGACAGAGCGAGCCTGGGCGATCCAGGACGACAGGGACAGAGCGAGCCTGGGCGATCCAGGACGACAGGGACAGAGCGAGCCTGGGCGATCCAGGACGACAGGGACAGAGCGAGCCTGGGCGATCCAGGACGACAGGGACAGAGCGAGCCTGGGCGATCCAGGACGACAGGGACAGAGCGAGCCTGGGCGATCCAGGACGACAGGGACAGAGCGAGCCTGGGCGATCCAGGACGACAGGGACAGAGCGAGCCTGGGCGATCCAGGACGACAGGGACAGAGCGAGCCTGGGCGATCCAGCACGACAGGGATAGAGCGAGCCTGGGCGATCCGGAACAACATGGCCAGTGGCGATGACGCCGTTATCAGCGTTACAATACCACTTCTATGTCTCCTTGAGAAAACACTTAGGGCGATGATGGAAGAGGAGGTGGCCCAGGAGGAAGAGGAGGAAGAGGGGTCATTTTTAGCACTTTCAGGCCAGTCTCTTCGAAGTGACTCAGAGGGAGGTTTTTTGCAACACCAGAGGCCAGGTACAAATGTGGCCAGACAGGGCCCACTACTGGAGGACGAGGAGGATGAGGATGAAGCATTTGCACAGCGGGGTGGCACCCAAAGCAACTCGGGCCCATCACTGGTGCGTGGCTGGGGGGAAACACAGGACGATGACGATACGCCTCCCAAAGAGGACAGCTTGTCCTTACCTCTGGGCAGCCTTGCACACATGAGCGACTACATGCTGCAGTGCCTGCGCAACGACAGCAGAGTTGCCCACATTTTAACGTGTGCGGACTACTGGGTTGCCACCCTGCTGGATCCCCGGTACAAAGACAATGTGCCCACCTTACTCCCTACACTGGAGCGTGATAGGAAGATGCGCGAGTACAAGCGCACGTTGGTAGACGCGCTACTGAGAGCATTCCCAAATGTCACAGGGGAACCAGTGGAAGCCCAAGGCGAAGGCAGAGGAGGAGCAAGAGGTCGCCAACGCAGCTGTGTCACGGCCAGCTCCTCTGAGGGCAGGGTTAGCATGGCAGAGATGTGGAAAAGTTTTGTCAACACGCCACAGCTAACTGCACCACCACCTGATACGGAACGTGTTAGCAGGAGGCAACATTTCACTAACATGGTGGAACAGTACCTGTGCACACCCCTCCACGTACTGACTGATAGTTCGGCCCCATTCAACTTCTGGGTCTCCAAATTGTCCACGTGGCCAGAGCTAGCCTTTTATGCCTTGGAGGTGCTGGCCTGCCCGGCGGCCAGCGTTTTGTCTGAACGTGTATTCAGCACGGCAGGGGGCGTCATTACAGACAAACGCAGCCGCCTGTCTACAGCCAATGTGGACAAGCTGACGTTCATAAAAATGAACCAGGCATGGATCCCACAGGACCTGTCCATCCCTTGTGCAGATTAGATATTAACTACCTCCCCTTAACAATATATTATTCTACTCCAGGGCACTTCCTCATTCAATACTATTTTTATTTTCATTTTACCATTATATTGCGGGGCAACCCAAAGTTGAATGAACCTCTCCTCTGTCTGGGTGCCGGGGCCTAAATGTGTGAAAGTGGCCTGTTCCAGTGGTGGGTGACGTGAAGCCTGATTGTCTGCTATGACTTGAAGACTGATTCTGCGCTGACATAAGGCCAGATTCTCTGTTACGGGACCTCTCTCCTCTGCCTGGGTGCCTGGGCCTAAATGTGTGACAGTGGCCTGTTCCAGTGGTGGGTGACGTGAAGCCTGATTCTCTGCTATGACATGAAGACTGATTCTGCGCTGACATGAAGCCAGATTCTCTGCTATGGCATGAAGAGACTGATTCTCTGCTGACGTGAAGCCAGATTCTCTGCTATGGGACCTCTGTCCAATTGATATTGGTTCATTTTTATTTTTTTAATTTTTATTTTAATTAATTTCCCTATCCACATTTGTTTGCAGGGGATTTACCTACATGTTGCTGCCTTTTGCAGCCCTCTAGCTCTTTCCTGGGCTGTTTTACAGCCTTTTTAGTGCCCAAAACTTCGGGTCCCCATTGACTTCAATGGGGTTCGGGTTCGGGACGAAGTTCGGGTCGGGTTCGGATCCCGAACCCGAACATTTCCGGGAAGTTCAGTCGAACTTCTCGAACCCGAACATCCATGTGTTCGCTCAACTCTACTTATAACTCGTGTTGAGCGAACAGTTCGAGCATAGTTCGGGTCCGTACCGAATTTTGGGGTGTTCGTGACACGGACCCGAACCCGAACTTTTTCGTAAAAGTTCGGGTTCGGGTTCGTCGTTCGGCATGTATTTTGGCGCATTTTGAAAGGCTGCAAAGCAGCCAATCAACATGCATCATACTACTTGCCCTAAGATGCCATCGCAGCCATGCCTACTATTGGCAAGGCTGTGATTGGCCAAGTGCAGCATGTGACTCAGCCTCTTTATAAGCTTGTGCGCACGTCGGGACGTGCTCACTCCCGATGTGAATAGAACAGGGATAGACGCAGCTGATGCTAGGGCGAGAATAGGCAGGGATAATTGAATAACTGGAAGCAAATTTCTCTCCTCCACCTGTGATTCATCTGAACAACTGCAGCTGAGCTGCTTTTTTGATAGGGATTGGCTATTTTTAGAGTGGCCAGAGTGATTTTTCCATCCACATGTACCTGGGCTGACCGCCGGCCGCCATTTTGCGACTTGTAGTGCTGCAGCAGAAGCTGCCACAGTGTGCATTCCAAAGCTCCAAACAAGTCAGACATCTACACCTGGGATTCAGACCAATAGCGATTTAGCAGCACAGTCCAAGGCTATTTTTTTTAAAGGTTGTGCAGACCATTTTGTGGCACATGTTACTGGGCTGATAGGCGGCGGCCATCTTGGGACTAGTGCTGCAGCACAATCTCTCCCAACGTCCATTAATCACTTGTAATAGTGGTCTGTGCCATAGAAATCCTACATCAGGGACTTGGGTGTGCTTGTGTCACCCCTACTAATACCAGTCCACCTGTAATCCATACAGTGAAAAGCCATAAAGTATTCCAGTGAGGGAATTTTTTTTTTATTTAAAAAAGGCCAAGTTAGTTTATCTGGCGTTCAATATACTAGATACAGTGAGGCCTGCGTTTCATACATCTGGAATTAGCAAACTAATGTGCTGGGGTTGGGAAAACATATATGTACCCATACTAGAATCTGTCAAAGAAAGCGGTACTCACATATAACAGTCATTCCATCTGTAATCCATACAGTCAAAAGACTGAAAGTATTCCAGTGAGGGAATTTTTTTTATTTAAAAAAGGCCAAGTTAGTTTATCTGGCGTTCAATATACTAGATACAGTTAGGCCTGCGTTTCATACATCTGGAATTAGCAAACTAATGTGCTGGGGTTGGGAAAACATATATGTACCCATACTAGAATCTGTCAAAGAAAGCGGTACTCACATATAACAGTCATTCCATCTGTAATCCATACAGTCAAAAGACTGAAAGTATTCCAGAGAGGGAATTTTTTTTATTTAAAAAAGGCCAAGTTAGTTTATCTGGCGTTCAATATACTAGATACAGTTAGGCCTGCGTTTCATACATCTGGAATTAGCAAACTAATGTGCTGGGGTTGGGAAAACATATATGTACCCATACTAGAATCTGTCAAAGAAAGCGGTACTCACATATAACAGTCATTCCATCTGTAATCCATACAGTCAAAAGACTGAAAGTATTCCAGTGAGGGAATTTTTTTTATTTAAAAAAGGCAAAGTTAGTTTATCTGGCGTTCAATATACTAGATACAGTTAGGCCTGCGTTTCATACATCTGGAATTAGCAAACTAATGTGCTGGGGTTGGGAAAACATATATGTACCCATACTA